>NW_012148430.1:1836077-1859454 GCF_000956105.1 Propithecus coquereli
GGTGCTTTTCAGAAGAGCCAGGAGGGTGGTGGCCTCTGGGAGAGGGTGGGAGACTGAGGTCGGAGACTGAGCAGGGCCTGGTGATGGGAAGGGGGGGTGACATTCTGAAAGCAGGTGGAAGCCCTTTGGGCATTTTAAGCAGGGGTGTGGCATATCCAGTTTATACTTACAAAAAGATCACACTCAGAAGGAGGAACGTCTGGGCATCGCCCAACCAATTGGGATGTGATTGTGGTAATGCAGGAGGGTGGAGGCTGGGACTAGGGTGAAAGAAGTGGAAGTGATTTTAAAAATCTTCTGGCAGGGTGCAGTGCCTATAGTCTCAGCACTTTGGGAGGCTGAGCCAGGAGGATCACTTGAGGCCAGGAGTTGGAGACCAACCTGGGCAACATAGCCAGACCCCTTCTCTACAAAAAATAAAAAAATTAGCCAGGTGTGGTGGTGTGTGCTTGTGGTCCCAGCTACTCAGGAGGATAGCTTGAGCCCAGGGGTTTGAGGCTACAGTGAGCTATGATCACGACAGTGCACTCCAGCCTGGGTGACAGAGTGAGACCCTGTCTCAAAAAAAAAGAAAGAAAAGAAGAGAAGAGAGAAAAGAAAAGGAGAGGAGAGGAGGAGGAGGAAGAAGAGGGGGAGGAGGGGGAGGGGAAGAGGAAGAGGAAAGGGATTTTCTGGAATAAGGACCAGTAACACTGGGCTTGGGTTGGAGATGGGGAATGAGGAAGAGGATGGTGCAGAGAATCACTCCCAGGTTTTGTTTCCTGGAATGAGGAAGACTGGCATAGGAGCAAGTTCTCTGGGGCTGGATTTGGTTGAACTTAACAGACAGGATTCTGGATTGTGAAGAACCCAAGTTTTGGTTTGTGAATTTTCATTATTCAACTCAAATACCTTTTTAAAATGATTGATTGTTGGATTGATTCATGGATTGACAAGGTCTCACTCTGTCACCCAGGCTGGAGTGCAGTGGTATCATCATAGCTCACTGCAGCCTCCAACTCCTGGGCTAAGCGATCCTCCCGCCTCAGCCTCCCACTTCCAGTCAGCTGTCACCTCCTGCCAGGTGTCTTCTGACAGTTTCTCTTTCCAACTTTGCTTCCTACCTCCCGCTGCACGCTTAAGGCTGTCCTCCTCCTGGCCTGGGCTTTACAAGCCTCCTGAGGGAATGTGCGTCGTGCCTGCTAATCCAGCTGCTCATTCCTCACACCCCCTCTTTATCGTAACGGTCAAGGTCTTCTAGTCATTCTGATACCGTCTTCTTTACGGCAGCAAAAGGACAGTTACAGGGAGTAACCTCAAGTGGCATGCATGCCCCCCCAGTCTGCATTCTTGGGGTGGTGTCATGATGGTGAGTCACTGCAGTGTTCCACAGACCCCCTTTCTGCATGGCGAGTCTTGGGGGTCGTCATCACCAGTAAATACCGCCAAGTCCTAGCAAACTTGGCCAGTTCACTAATCTGGATGATTCAGAAAATCAGGATCAAGAAATGGAAGTTACATAGCAACTGCCAGCACTGCTAACACCAAACAAAGACAGCCAGGCCAAGTGAATCCTGGGACCGAATGAGAGGAGGGAAGAACACAAACGGCAGAATTGTTAGGGAGGGACTGAAGCTGGCGCAGGAAGTGGCTGGCCTGCCACACCAGGAAAGGGAACAGCTGCAGCTAAGCTTGCTGTTTTATTTTTGTTGTCTGTAAGTGCATTACAGCCGTGATAAAATTTATAGCTTGCAATTTGTTTTCACATACTGCTGCGTTCCTGAGAAACCATTTATAAAACCTGCTTTTTCTCTATTCTGTCAACTTCAGGAAAACTGAACTTCCAAAAAAAAAGTCTTTTTAACTTCTCCTAAACAAAACGTTACACAATCCAAGCCATATTGAAATAAATACTCTAGCCTAGAATTTATGCTCAAGGACAACTTGTTATGGAGGTTGTGTACTTAGAGCACATTTTGTAAGAGTGGAAACATACAGAGGAGGCGCAGAGCCTTTTCAGATGTTTGTATATATATTTTTGTCCTGCTCTATGCCCGTGTAAATAATCCTGATTCAACAGCGTTCCAAGGCGATTGGTACAAAATGCCACGGCCACTTTCCAAAACCATTCTTTTGTGTAAGTACGTTTAACGTTTCAGTAAGTTCTGAATACCCCAGGCCACAGATCGGAGCTCATGTACTGGTTTCACGCTCTTTCTTCCCTCTTTGTTCGAAAAGTGCTTGCCTCATGCTCACTCCCTGGCTTTCCTCTGTCTCTGATTGAAAGTGGAAGTACTTCCTTTCTTCTCACGCCGTTTGAAGTTGCAACGTGTGTGACTCATCCCAGGCTGAGAGTTTTGTAGATGAGCAGGGTGGGTCCCCAGCTACTAGCTGAACCCTGAGAATCGACTGTGGCCGTAGCCATGAACACTGGCCCTTGTCCCCATGCAAAACCCACTGAGCCAGGACGGGGACCAGGACTGGTGGCCACACCCCTCGGCCATTAGCTCCTCCCATATAGTAGTGGCCGTGTATACATTGCATGCTGGCAAATTCCTTTCTCATATGCTTTCTATTTTATTTTTTAAAATTGTATTGCTAATCTTCTCTGTATCATCCCAGTTTTAGTAAATATGCTGCCAAAGCGAGCACATCATACTCTTTTTATAGGTGAGGCAAGGAAGGCTCGGAGATTTTAAGTAATTTGCCCGAGCTCGCTGAACTGGAACATTGACTCTCTCAAGTCTCAGAACTCTTTCTACTGAAAGAGAAAGATGAAGTCTGAGGAAACCACGGTGATTCTGTCTTTGAGAAATGTTTTATTCTAATAAGTAAGATTTTGGATATTCTGAAGATAAAAGAACCTGGCAGCCCCGAGAAGACAAGAATACAAAGGGCGAAGTTGTTGGGGAGGTGAATCACGGAAGCCCGAGAAGCCGGGTTCAACAACTGATGCAAAATGCTGCTGAGAGTTTGAAACGTGTGAGGGGGCGTCTCCTTGAGATGAGACCGGGCCTTACTCAGTTTCGCATCCCAGACATTGTCGCTCGCTGTCTGCTTAGGAAGGAATGAGAGGCAGGAAGGAGGGAGGAAGGGTGTGGACTGGCCTCCCTGGCATCCTGTTTGCTCTTTATATGCTCTTTGTTTCTAGGTGTTCACTGTGCTTTCGTTACCTTAATGAATATCTTATATACAAACCTTTTCCTTAATTTGGGTACTTTTCGTAGAAAAAAAATCATGAAAATTTAAGAGGCATGGGAAGTCAGTCATGGAAAGGAGGGATAAAAGGCTACTGCCATTTTGCTAACAGTACAGTTAACATAAGAACTCTTTATACTGATGAGTACGCAGTTCTCATCCCTTCTTTAACTAGGGCAACAGCTGTACCAATCAGAATTATAATTTTATCTAAAAATATTTCAGGTACAGAAGCAAAAGTCCCTATTGCAGTGTGTAACACACTCAGGAGGCACCTGAAATATTACTGATTTAAATAGCGATGTAACTTGACACTGTGATCCCTCCAATGATTCATTGCTGTGCTCATCACTTTCTTTTAAGTGACACTTTATTGGCAAGGTCGGACTTGAATAAATCTTTGAAGAACACTGTTGGTCGTGGAGGACTTCCTTGTCAATTTATCACACTAGGTGGACAAAATAGAAGAGACATTTTGTTTACCTCTTTTTAATGGTGACAAATTAAAAAAATAGCATGTCCAGAAGAGGAATATACAAAGTTACCATCTCGTTTGCTTTTGGATTAAGACTGAACTGTTTTGAGAATGGCCTGCAAATGTTCGTAGATGCCCGTTGGCTGCACAAATGGCAAGAACCATAGCTATAGAACTTAACTACAGATTTGTTCGTTTGCTCTATCGTCAGATAAAGATCTCTACTATTAATTTTGAATTCAAGGTAAACGCCAGCGATCTTAATCTTCATGCTCGAGCTTTGAGGCATGTCCATACCATCCAGTCTACACAATGCATTAATACTTTCTAATCAACTCTTCCTGCCCCTTGTGGAAATGCACCTATGCCAGGGTATTTTGACTCTATATGGTCCTTAGGTAACATCCACTTGTATGAAAAGACTTTGTCTTTGGAACCAGTTTCCCTTCCATTTCTCATTACTACTTACTTAGTGAACTAATATACTAATTAGCCAGTTTTTTTGTTGTTTTTTTTTTTGTTTTTTTGTTTTGAGACAGAGTCTCACTGTGTTGCCCGGGCTAGAGTGCTGTGGCGTCATCCTAGCTCACAGCAACCTCAAACTCCTGGGCTCAAGCGATCCTTCTGCCTCAGCCTCCTGAGTAGCTGGGACTACAGGCATGCGCCACCATGCCCAGCTAATTTTTTCTATGTATTTTTAGTTGTCCAATTAATTTCTTTCTATTTTTAGTAGAGACAGGGTCTCGCTCTTGCTCAGGCTGGTCTCGAACTCCTGAGCTCAAACAATCCGCCCGCCTCGGCCTCCCAGAGTGCTAGGATTACAGGCATGAGCCACCGCGCCTGGCCAGCCAGTTTTTTAAAAATCCTCATTTTAGAGCTAGTGTTTCATGCCTTTTTCAAAGGGGAGAGAAAAGTAGGGTAGAGAACTAATGTGCTGCAGGAGGAGGAACACACGACTTGGGATCCGTCAGAAAGTCAAGACGTAGGTTACGATCAAAGAACCGTACGGCTTATTATTGATGTGCCCATTAGCAGAGCGCCTTCATTCTGAGTTACAGTAAAGTGGTGATCACAACGGCTGTGACGCCAGCTTCACAGGGTTGGGTGAGGACGATAAGTGTGAAAATCTTTGAAAACTTGAGGATCTAAGGTTGTTATTTCCAGATTCCATTGTTTTTTTTTTTTAAAAGCTTTACTGAGATAAAATTCACATACTTAATACATTTCACCCATTTCAAGCGTACACTTCAGTGGTTTTTAGTATATTCACAGATATGTGCAACCATCGGCACAGTCAATTTTAGAATATTTTTATCATCTTGAAAAGAAACCCATACCCTTCAATTATCACTTCCTGGCCCCCTCCACTGCCTTTTTAATTTTTATTTTGTGTTTATTTATAGAGACTCTAGGATAATTTTTTAAATTAAATTGAGTAAAAATAAGATTACTTGTGGACGACATGAGAATACTATGAAGAGCAAACTGTAGGGCTTCCCGGTTAATGATCTAAGTGCGTTGGCAGGATGAGGGATGATGAGCTAAGTGTTAATAAATGATACTACTAGGAAGAGTACAATTCCCAGTCGTGTCTATTTTAAGAAGCAGAAAAGATGGCGAGTACTCACTGTTACTATCACACTGAAGTCGCAGGCACTCCCCGCACGCAGGCTGGGGCGGAGTGGGTGCCGGGATGAGCAGAGAGGGTGGGTGCGCTGCCCCCGAGAAGCAGGTCTTCCCAGCCCAGGAAATCCACACTGTACTTTCTTACCTGTCCCTCAACTTTATAAACATGAAATGACTTCATGCAGCAGAGATGGGAAGGAAAGAGGACGGCTGGATGGAAGAAAAGAAGGAAGGGAGGGAGGGAAGGAGAAAGGAGCCACTCTGGGAGCTCCTCTGATATTTTGTGCAACCCAAACATTAAGTTGACGTGTTGAAACAGGGTGAAAATCTGCACGCGTAGTGTTGACTGGGGAAAAGGAACTCAAGCGTGGCCTCCTTTCTCTTCCAGGCCGCCAGATCCCACCCTTGGACCCCCATGAAAACGGAAACAGTGGGACGATCAAACTTGTGAAGCCGGGCGCACAAGCCAGCCGGCGGTGCTGTTAACCCAGGGGCCACGGTGCTTGAAGAAGCCGGAGCCCACGCCCCTGTGCGCTGCCGAAGGACCCCACGCTCGGTGGCCTGCACCTTGCTTTGAGAAGAGTGAGCACCCTGGCTTTGCATCCTGGAAGCTCTGCTGGAGCAGAGCAGGAAATGCCCCCCAAAAAGGAATTTGGAAAACTCTGGAAAAACCCACTATACCGTCACAAAATGGCCTTTAGTGCGTGAAATGCACATGGGAGGATTTGTACTTATTAGGTAATAAGTATAGTTGCATTTTTTTGTTAAAAACCTTAAAAAATTCTTGGATTTGTACAAAAGTCTTGCTGCCTTATGTGTATGGGATTCTAACGTGGTGTTCCACTTGGATGTCCTGTTTACCTAGCCAAACTTCAGTAACTTCTTCAGTGCCATTGCCTTTGCTACCTAACCGACCTTCACTGGAGGGAAATTTAATTTAGAAAGTTAGTTTTTAGCTAGCTTTGGAAGTAAGCCTTTATTTATTACTTTTCTGAAGGAAATCAGAGAAGTGTAATTGGACCATTGCTCGGACTGAGACTTGAGCTATTATAAAAGAGGAGAGAGATGTATTAGAAACTGTTGTCTACATCTCTTTTAATTGGTGGACATTTTTCTAAGTTTTAGCCATATATAAACAAACCAAATTGGACTAAATACAATATTGCATATAATTCTGGGATTGGGAAGCCTAGTTTGAAAGAGTCATTTAAGCAATGACTGTGTAAGCGGTGATAAATGTAGGATATAAATATTATTCAAGAAACCACCTGACATGCATCACCAGCATACTAATAAATTCCTACTCTCTTAGGTAAGTTTATGCACTTAGTATTATTTTACTAAGAGAATAATCATGGTGTTATATCTAGGGAAAAAAATTAACTGGAATTATTAATAAATGTAATGTTTGAGTCTAAATCTTAGGGCAAACTTCTAATAATAGCAGTTAGTAATAGGTTACAGGAAAGCCAGCCAGAGGAAGTATCAGCACCTTAAAATCCTAGACCCAGAAAACTGCAAAATCAGAGAAGGCGTTTTAGATGTTGCCAGGCTGGGGAGGAGGTCTGGGCCTGGAGTCCAGTGAACTGAGGATGGGCTTCCATGAGAACCTTCCTTTTCGGATTCCCTGTCTGTTCAGTTAGTTAAACATGTCTGAGTCCAAAGGCAGTAAGGAAAGAAAAAGCAGGGAAAGGAAGAAAAGCGATTTCCGTTGAAAATTCAAATCCTATTACCATTCTAACTTTCATAAAAACTTGGGATCAAGAAGCAGTTGATCTCCTGTCAGGGCCCATATTGGGAGGCGGTTCTTAAAGGCTGTTAGGATCAGTGCTCAGAAACGCTCATCAGCAGTGTGCTAACAGGGGCCAGCCAGCACCTGCTTTGCCATGACCAGTCAAGGGCCAGCAAACCTTCGCTGACAACCTGCCACGTGAAAGTCAGGAAGAGCTGTGAGCTGATTAAAGACCCAGCACTTAACTCAGCAGGAGCTGGGGCTGTGGAGCCATTGGGGGCTGCCCCCACCCGCTCAGAGCCAGGTTTACACTTTCTTTATGTTGACTGTAACCAAGGAAACAGGGCCAGGTTGAAATACAGGTCCATGTCTTTCAACTCAAAACTGTGCTGTCAAATTGATGTTCTTCCTGCTTCACCCAACTTGTGAGTGTTGATTGACAATCTTAGGATGTGAAGGCTGGAAAACATTTATTTTGTTTCAAGAGTTCCACTTGGCTCTCCCAGACAGGTAGCTCAAAAACTGCTGGCAAGTGGCATTTGGATGTCCTAGCAGGGCCTTTCCAAGGATTTTTAGGGTTTTTTCCCCACATTATCCACATTATTGGCTTGACATGATTCTGCTTTGAAGGCCAAGAAATAATCTTACCTCTTGCCAAAGGTAAAAAAATTTGAGTTGAAAATTGAAGTGACCTCTATCCAGGCGACATTCAGACTTATTTTTGTACCTTTCCCTAAGAACCTGGGTTTATCTCCACACAGCTGCTCGGGTTTCCCAGCTAAGGTGGTAGGCATCCCAGCAGAGAGTTTCGCAGCTTTGGGCTGGGTTTGCAGTGGTTGTATTTTGCATAAAATGTCCAGTCTTAACCATATGTAGTGAGCTACCCGCTAATGAGCCCATGGTTTTATTTCAGAAGCACATGAGGGTGTGAAGCCACTCTTTTCCCTTTCTGTATTGCCTTAGCTACTCAAGCCAGTCAGAGGACAAAAAATACATACATGCATCATCACCATTCGCAGCAGTCAGCCAAGAGGGCAGATCACACTTGCGCGTGCGAGTATTCACACAGACATTGAGCCTTCTCTGAAGACAGGTGCTCAGGCCTTGTCCACAAGGAGGTTTTCCTACTGTGCTTTATTTTTAGCTTGAAATTACTTTCTGGCTACTCTAATAATTGAACCATAACCAAGTAATATGATGTAAAGACCTGGAAATTACCGTTGCTAAAAAATGTCAAGTAGTTTCACGTGCTGTAGCATCCTTGACATCATTTTCCAAAATTTGCTCCTTTTCCCTTGTTTTCTTTCATATGTGTGTAAATGTGTAAATATGATTATATATTTGTTGCGCTGATGTGTAATCCATTCCACTGGCTGAGTTTGGCTCATGGCTGTGTGCTATATAAGGTAGGCATGGACTCTCAGAGGGACGATTTCCCAGTGGAAATCTCTAGAATGGAGTCATGCAAACATTTTAAAACATTTTATGTAGGTACGTAATCGACTTGCCATTTTATGGTTAAATACGGTACGTTAAAGTGCTGAACATGACTTTACCTTGCAGACTAAAAGGTTGGAAACCTAAAACTAACTGTTACCCAACAAAAAGGGCTGTGCCCCACTGAAAACTGAGTTCATTTTCTGAGGGAGGTTTGGACGACTGAAATATTTCCTCTACAATCAAGGATTTTGTCATGTGATGACTGAAATTGAGTTTCCTTTTCTTCTTTGTTTTTTTGTGTGTGTGTGTGGGTTCTACTTCCCACTGCTCTGTGACGCTCTTGGCAAGTCCAGCGATGAGCTAGCTTATGAACTACAGGGCTCTGGGCTGTATTCAGACCTATTAGGTTTCAAGTTTACTCTTTTAACATCATTGTTGAAACCACACCCAGTAATTCAATGGCGCTGCTCCCTTGTGCAAACTGTTCCCTTTTCTTGTGTTTTTGTAAAGGGCTTCCGTCTGGGCTGGACCCAGTTCTTGCACATAAAAGACGCTGCTGCAGACAGCTAGGGCCTTTCCACTTGTATTCTATGCTATAGTACAGCATTTCTCTCAACAATGCCCAATTGTATCTGTTATTTTTGGTTTAACACACACTGATACGTACTAATAAATATTTTAAGTTCTACCAAGTTTGTCTTTTTCTTATTATAATGTTCAGTAGAATAATTTTTTTAAAATCACAGTCAACTCGGAGTAAAGAATGATGGTTCCCCAGAGAAACGTGTGCACCTTTACATGTGAAGACATGCATAAGGATGTTCGCTGAAGCACTGTTTGCAATAGCAAAATGTTGTCTTCCACTAAGGAAATGGATCAATTAAATATGGTACCATCACATGATGAACACCACGGGGTAATTAAAATGAATGCGATATCTGTAATTCACCAATATTTAGCTCAAAAACAACGTGGAGTGCAGGGCTGCCATCCTGCTCCCCCGAAGGAGCCTCTCCCGTAGTCTGTGTGAATGGAGCCCTCAGGAACTGTGCAGTGCACAGTATGGGCAACCAGCCTGTGGCCCTGGCTGAACGAATAAAGCAAGCTGAAGAAGCACTAATGCATATCAACTTACACAAAACAATAATGTATGTTGCTTGTGAATGTTGTGTCTGTGTTAAAATAAAAGAAGAACTAGAAGGAAAAACATGAACTTCGTGATGGTCCTTGCCTGTGGGAAGGGAAGGAAGTGAATAGGATCAGGGAGGAAAACAAAGGACATTTAACTATCAGCAGTTTTTATTTACTTCATGATATAAAAATCTGAAGCCAACACAATGAAATGACAATATTTCGAAGTATGTGTTTTATTAGCCTCTGTATTTTTTTCAAAGAGAAAGGGGTATGGAGAAAAGAAACAATAAAGGATTAGGCTGACTTTCATATGCAAGAAAGATTTCCTGAGTATAACTGCCCACTCCGTGTAGCCAGAACATTCGACGAGGTGGACTCGTTCCCGCCCTTCTCCATCGCGGCCTCCGTTGCCCGCCGCCAACACGCTTTCTCAGACACGCTCTCGTGGAGCTCGCGTTTTCTCTGCAGAGCTTTGGTGTCTGGATGACATGGGAAGCAGAGGGTGGAGAAAGAAGCAGCGCCTTCGCCTTCTCTGCATCCGAGACGCTGTCTGAGGCACCTGCCGGGAGGCTGCTTCCAACATGCAACCGAACAAGGAAAAGAAACACACCATTGCCAACGAGAGACCAGGGAAAACATGCCTTTCTTTTGCATTTAGTAAGAAGCGGTTACCTATTTATGGCAACTCTGGAAGATGTTTTTGGAAATAATGCCGTGATTGGATTCAACCAGCAGACTTTGTGCAGGCCAGCCTCTTTGTCAACAGCACTGCTCGGGGGTTCCATCCCCCCACCCCCTCAGAGCTGCTCGTCCCGCACCGGGGCTGTATTTAATAGGACCCGATGGGAGCAGTTACGCACTGAGGCTGGAGGGGTCTTCATGGCGACTTGCACACTTTACCAAACAGCTCTGGCTCAAATGCTGCTTTGAACAGTCTGCAAACACTTCCTGTTCAGACAGGTATTGTCCAGAGAGCAAGACTTGCAGGTTGGAAGAGGACGGAGACTTTGCCCCAAGTTTGTGAGCATTCGTCTCCAGGAGTGTCTTCTCTCAAGTTTTCAGACATACTGTAGCAATGTGTAGTTGAACCAGCTTTTTATACCAATGTGAAGCTATCATCTACCTTCCATGCCAGTGTTCTATTAAAAAACTGAAATGATGGGGGCCGGGCGCAGTGGCTCACGCCTGCAATCCTAGCACTCTGAGAGGCAGAGGGGGGAGGATTGCTTGAGCTCAGGATTTCAAGACCAGCCTGAGCGAGACACCATCTCTACTAAATATAGAAAAATTAGCTGGGCATGATGGTGGGCGCTTGTAGTCCCAGCTACTCGGGAAGCTGAGGCAAGAGGATCGTTTGAACCCAGGAGTTTGAGGTTGCAGTGAGCTATGATGATGCCACTGCACTGTACCAGGGTGACAGAGGGAGACCTCTGTCTCAAAAAAAACAAAACTGGAAAGATAACACCAAGTATTGGTAGGTATAACTGAAAAAAATAGGCAGTCCCATACATGCTGGTTGGAGTATAAATCAGTGCAGTCTTTCTATGTAGAAAGCGGTTTGGCAGTGTATATCCAAAATATTTGAAATGATCATATCCTATGACCCACTAATTCTGTTTTTCTGTTTCTGGGAATTAATTTTAAGTATGTGTGTGTCAAATGATCATGAGCAAATGACTTGGTTTCCGTAGGCCTCAGCTTCTTCCTAAAATGGGGATGGCGCCGCATCACAGGGCTGATGTCGGGATGAGGCGAAATCCTTGTCTGCGCATCACTTGGGACCGGGAGCTTAGTGGCTGTGGTGATGCCGTGGGCTTCAACCTTTGCCGGGGAACTGGGGAGAGTTCTTTTTTCCTGTCCTCTTTCTGTTCTTTTTCTTTTTCTTCTCTTGGGAGGCAGTGTGGTGTGGAGATTAAGACATCCGGAGTCGGACCACCTGAATTCAAGCTCTGTAATTTGGTGACAGTGGGACCTTTGGCATGTTGGTCTCTCTAAGCCTCTAGTTTCATCATATGTAAAATGTAGATAATAATTCAAATGTACACACATCCACTCCTCTGGAATCCAGAAAGCTTCATAAATAGAAAGATTTTTCCCTGAATTTGATGTGGACTCATTTGGCAGCAAAACCAAACCTGAACTGATGTGATGCTATTTATAATCATTATTTATCTAACCAGGAGTAAAATTTGTATAATTAGCTGCGGAAATACTACTGTGTTTGATTATAGGATCCTCCCGCAGTCTGCTGCAGTGTTCTGTGATAGATGTGCTATTTTACTCTTACAAAATCCAAACAGAATTCTGAAAACATCTTCCCCCAAGGTATAAGTATCGTCAGTCCACAGGATCTACCCCCGAGTGTGTTGTGGGGATTGAGTGACACTTGGGGGACTCCAGGCAGCTCTTGGGGATGCTGTTCGCATGGAAGGCCGACGCCAGGCACCTCCTAAGTGGAGCCACGGGGTTCACCCTTCAGAAATGTTATGGCCCTGGCACCAAGCAAGTGCCCAAAACAGTAACAGCTAACAGGAATTCAGTGGCCGGCTGTGTGCCACACACTATTCTAGGCGCTTTATTTACATCATATTACCTCTTTTTATTTTTACCACAACCTTTCTGAGGTAGATACTATCATCTCCATTTTACAGATCAGGAAACTGAGGCACAGAAGGTTAAGTAAATTGCCCAAGGTCATAGACTTTCTGATCAAGAGAGGCAGAAGTCAAATGCTAGCTACTGCTATTCTTTTCTCTCATTATAAGTACTGCAAATAATAAAGGGATGAAGAAAAGGAAATTCACGTTTATTGAAAATTTCCCGTGGGTTACATTCAAATTGTATCCATTTTATCCACGAAACAAATCCGAGAAGAACGAGCAATTGTTCTCCTTGGTACAGAAGGCGCAGGGGGAGCTGACACGACTTCCTCAGTTTTATATGGTGAGTCAGGAGGGCAAGCTGCCTTCACGCTGACGTCCGTCCGTCCTATTACAAAACACATTCTTTCATCTTGCGTAAGTTTTTTTTTTTTGAGACAGAGTCTCGCTCTGTCACCTGGGCTAGAGTGCCGTAGTGTCAGCCTAGCTCGCAGCAACCTCCAGCTTCTGGGCTCAAGGGGTCCTTCTGTCTCAGCCTCCCGAGCAGCTGGGACTACAGGTGCTACCATGCCCGGCTAATTTTTTCTATTTTTAGTAGAGACGGGGTCTCCCTCTTGCTCAGGCTGGTCTCAAACTCCTGGGCTCAAGCAGTCTTCCCACCTCGGCCTCCCAGAGTGCTGGGATTACAGGTGTGAGCCACCTCGCCTGGCCTCGCAGCGAGTTTTGATGAGGGGGCTAAAGGTTAACTGGCTCCAGGCAGAAGAGCTGAGTCACCCAATTCATGGAGGCTTGCCGCTTTGATGGGAAGGTCTGGTCCCGACTGCTGGTGCCACTCTCCTTGGCCCTGCCTGATGTCTCTCTCCCGTTTCCCTGACCTTGGTGTTGAAAGCCCTGCTCGGCCCTCACTGAAGTTAACTGGCTTTTTGGAATGACACAAATCATTCCCAATTGCATTAGGGTCCAGCGATGTCAACTTTGTAGGGCCTGAGGCCCTGAGTTGGCTTCTGAGAATCCAGTGCCCAAACCGGTGTCCCCAAGTGGGCTAGGATGGCCTGCGGGTGGCTGGCTTGTCTCCTTAATTTCGAGATCTCCCTGGATTTGCACGTACCTTTTCTCTTCTGCTCTTCTGGAAGAGGATCCCAACTCATTTCTAAGGCACATCCCAAGCTTTTTTTTTTCTTTTCCCTCTTAAAATTCGTCCTGCACCGTCTCCCCCTCCCATCAACCTACATTCATGTCTTCTCTGGTTTTGATCAACTATTGTTCTTTCTGTCTCCTTTCCCCCACTAAGCCACCCTCTCTTCCCCTAAACTGATGAAATTCTGAAACAAGAATCGTGATCTACCCACTTGACCTCTAGCCACTGCCCGCCCGAATTCAGCCCATCTCTCTCACTTTCAGAGACTACCCTGACCTCCCCCACAGCCCCTGCCGCTCCTGTCTGCCCACTCTGCCCACCACCACTGGGCACTGGAGGCAGTCTGCCCTGCCGTGGTTCCTCAGCTTCTCTTTCTATCCCTTTTCATTTTCCTTTGCTGGCTCTTCTTAGACCCCCTACCTGCTTAAATGCAGGTACTTCCTGCAAATTTGTGTTCCCGGTGCCCCTCAATACACCACCTTCCTTCTGATTTCATCAAGTCTATGGCGTCAACTATTGCCTCTAGGTGTGTGGCTTCCAAACTGTGGTCTGGCCTGGCTTCTCCCTAGAGATCAGCCTTGATCCCCAGCGGCAGGGTGGGTGTGCCCGCAGGTGTCCTGCTTCAGGTCCCAAAGCCCCCTCCAGGCACGCAAACCCCGCTGCACCTTGCTAGCGCTGCAGTTCGTGCACTGCATTCTCTCAGTGGCGGAGGCTTCTATCTGAGAGTGACTTTCATTCAGCTACTTCCAAGCATTGACCAAACCATGTAAATTCTATTTCCAAATTTCTCAAACCTTTTGACACTCTTTCCACTGTCCTAGTGTAGCCTCTTAATCTGTTCTGTCTTGGCTATTGCAATAGCTTCTCAACAGTTCTCTTTGAATGCTGTCTTAGGCCCTCAGATCTATGGTTGAATATGCAGCGTGAGTCAGCTAAAATACAGTACAAAGTCAAGTACAAATCACGTCATTTCCTCCAGCTCAGCCCCATCCCCGCCCCAGCCCAGCCGGGAGCCCTGCTCCTGCCTCTGTCTGTGTCATGCTGGTTGCTTTCTCCTGCCCTGGGAAGGCCATCCTCATTGCTACCCTCTGCCAGATGGTGCACCACCAGCCTTCCGGAGGCTGGCAAGCAATTCTAGGAGGCTCTCCCAGATCTTCCCAGGGGGATAATAGTCCCCTCTTCCAATCACTCTAGAGTTGGGGGCAGCAGGTTAGCCTGTAAGTTAAGGGCAAATAGCGTTTATCAAAGACGTGTTTAGTGCATGTTTTGCACTAAATACAGTGAGTCTAGTATTCAAATGTCATTTTTATTCCCTACATTCCGGATTGCACAGAAGACCAGGAAGTTAATTAGGTATTCCCCTGGAAGGCCAGAGAAGAAGAGAAACTCACGTGACGCAGGCGCTTCAAGCCTGTTGTGCAAGTCTTCACTGAGTGTCTGGGGCGCTCCGCGCCGGGTAAAGACTGCAGACACCAAGCACATCGCTTATCCTCGAGACGCCTGTGTTAGGGCTGGGCGGGAAGATTCGTGCCATGTGACACTGTTCCCTTAGATGTGTGGTGCTGACAGGAGGCGCTGAGTGGCTAGGACTCAGTGTTGACCTGTGACATTTTACTAGTTTTTGATTTAAACATTTTTTTTTCTAATATTCTGTTTCAAAACTTAGTGTGGGTGGTTTGGAAACGTCTTATGGAAATGGTTTCTTTCACCTCTTTCCTATTTCTTTATTGAGAGGCCAAGGTGGAGATGGTGGTTTGCTAGATGTTAACAAAGGTCATTTCAGCAAAAATGTATGTTAAATTAAGTGTTTCAGTGTAAACCTTCTTCAGCTGTTTAGTCCATCCATGCCTTTATTCATTCATGCGTGAAGCACCCACTGAATGCCACACTCACTCATGCGTGGGGCGGGGATGGGGCTGAGCTGGAGGAAATGAGGTATGAATGACGTGAGAACGAGCTCGGGCCCTCCCCAGTGGGCCAGTATGGTGACTCTGAACATCAGAGCTACAGTGCACGCGCTGCAGGATGCGCACTGGGGCTGCTGCTTCGCTGCTCTGTTCTGCCCTGCCGCAGTTCACCAGTTCTGAAGGCAGGCGCGCTCTAGCCCTGTGCTCACCTGCCCGCTTCCTGGAGAAGGCGGGCAGCGGGAGGGAAGAAGAGCACGTGCAAAGAGCAACTGTCCTGTAAATACGTGTACTCTAAATGTAAAGTTTACGTAAAAATGCATTATTATTCTTAAAGACGTTCTTCTCTCTGGATTAAATTCTGGGAGGATGGTAAGAGGTGAGGGGCAGAACCTGCCTCCTGCTTCAGTTAGAACCGTAGGCTGGAGGGCGCGGGGCTAAGTTCCTTCCACCGCCAAATCTTCCATTGCACATGTGATTTCTAGCAGGGCTCTTTTCTTAAAAAATTCCACAAAAGGTACCCATTTTGTATCTTATTTGTGTTTTAGCAGTGATTTGGATTAAATTCCGCCTTCCCATTGCCTATCCATTAACCGAATGAACAAAAGAGTCTGAATCTTTATAGGGCAAATATTTTCATTAAATAGTAAATTGGTGGGCACTCTGGCATATGTAGTATATAAAAAATAAAAGCCCTAAATGTATACATATGATCTCTTTAACGCTCCCTCTGAGATGGTTGAATTTTTAGCAAAAGGAATGATTTATAGACTGACTTCACTTTAAACCATTTCCTCATCATAATAGAATGTTCACTGAATTAAATCTTGGAAAGTTTTAGCATGGCTACTTTTATGCTGTTATATTAATATTATTATTGATTTGGGGCTGCAGAGGAGGTCGTCTTAGAATCAGAAGTTCAGAAGTTTATATACAAATATATCGCCCAGAGTGAAAATCAAAGAGAAGAGAAAATTAATGGATTTAACTGCACAAAACTTGGAGCATCTATATATTGCTCCCAAAATATCATAAACAAAATTAAAAGGCAAACTAAAACATAACCTATGACAATAACTGGCAAAAAGGAAATGATATATAAGTATATATAAAATAAGGAAATTAATATATATGGAGATGCTTCCCTCCCAAGAAATATCAAGGAAATGCTATGATATGGCAATTTGTAAAGGAAGAAACAGAAATTAATAAGTATTTTAAAAATTTCACCTTAATAAAGAAATACGAATTGTTACTCATGACATAAAAACATTTTGGCAAAATCTATCAAAAGTCTTTAAAATGTCCACCAATTGATCTAGGAAATTTCATTTCGAGAAATTTTTCTAAGAGGAAAATAATATGTGAAAAGATTCATAAATATGTTTATTACTACACTGTAACAGTGAAGAATCATAATCAACCTGTATATCCACCAATAGAAAATTATTTAAATAAACTGTAGTTCATCCATTCAAAGGAACACTGAACAGTCATTAAAAGTGATTATCTATGTCAGGCATCAGCAAACTATGGCGGGTTGGCAAGCTGCCTGTTTTTGTAAGTAAAGTTTCACTGGGACACAACCATGACCATTTGTTTATATATTGTGCGTGGCTGCTGCTGTATTATCTGCTGGGGCTGCTGTAACAAACTGCCACAAACTGGATGGCTTAAACAACAGAAACGTATCGTCTTATAGTTCTGGAGGCTAGAAATCCAAAATTATGATGTTCTGAGGCCTGTGAGAAGCGGATCTGTTCCAGGCCTCTCTCATTGGCTTGTGGGACAGCCATCTTCTCCCTGTGTCTCTTCACATCCTCTTCCTGCTATGTGTGTCCATGCTCAAATTTCCCCTTTGTATAAGGATACCAGTCACGTTGGATTAGGGGCCCACCTTACTGTAGGATGACTCTTAACTAATTATATCTGCAACGACCCTATTTCCAAAAGAAAGGTTGCAGTCTGAGGTGCCGGAGGCTAAGACATCAGCATGTGAATTTTGGGGGTTCACAATTGTACTCATGGTGGCTGCTTTCATGCTACCATAGCAGAGTTGAGTAGTGTGACAGAAACCATGTGGTCTGCAAAGTCTAAAACAGTTATTGATATTATCTGGCCCTTACAGAAAAAAACATTTGCTGACTCCTACTCTGGGTGAACACGTTTTGACATGGAAGTATTCAAAACTTATTTGTAAAAACATTTATTTATTTTTTTTGTGGTAACATAGTATTTTGTTTATTCTGTTCATTAATAACTAATACTTGAGAAAATTTACAATATTAATAGGACTTTAACAGAAGTTCAACTTACATTTTTTTTTTATATCTCAATAAGAGAGAGAGTTAAAGTCATAATGGTCAAGATTATTATGTGGAAAACATAAATAAATGCTTGGTGTTCTTGTGTCTACATACAATTCAGTTTTTGGTGTAAAGTTCTTTGGCTCCAAGAAAGAACATTTGGTTTACTTCAATGCTGGGATGGCCTCTTCTTGGCATTTCTTCTGCTATTGATTTTTAGTGTAGTTATCTGTGATTGTATGAATGGAGTTAAGTGGAGAGATACCCACTATGTTAATTCCAAATAAGAGTATATAACTGATTACCATAGGAATGAAGCAGGCAAATAACATAACTGTCTAATATATATGTATGTATTTGGGTTTTTTTGAGACAGAGTCTTGCTCTGTTGCTGGGGCTGAAGTGCAGTGGCCTCATCACAGCTCACTGCAACATCAAACTCCTGGGCTCTAGTGATCCTCTTGCATCAGCCTCCTAAGTAGCTGACACTACAGGTGTGCTACCACATTTGGCTGATTTTTTCTATTTCTTGTGAAGAAGGGGATCTCTCTCACTCTTGTTCAGGCTGGTCTTGAACTCCTGGCCTCAGGTGATCCTCCTGCCTCGGACTCTCAAATGCTAGGATGACAGGTGTGGGCCACCACACCCGGCCTGCCCAATATTTTTGAGGCTAATAGATTAAGCCTAAAGAGTTTAGTCAAAATTCAGGAATAAAAGCCCGTAATAAAATGAGCCCCGAGTTCTCCGTGCAAGCGCGACCAGGGGGCCTCAAGGGGCGAGAGGGAAGTTGAGAGAAGGGCTTGGCCCTTCTCAATGCTAAGGGAGCTCGCTGGAGGGACACCAGTGTATATTCTTAAGAGAAAAGGATGAGAAAATAGTATTTTTTTGGAAAATTATCTCATTTGAAAATATCTACATGTGAACAGAAAAAAGACAAAGATGATTAGCAGGATCACAATATTAGCAGTGATCCCTGCAGTATGAATGACTATGAGTAATCTTTATTTTCTTTTCTTTATCCATTTTCTAATTTTTCTCTTATGAACATGTATTATTTTTGTAATTATAAAACCAAAAACTTAGGCCAGCATGAGGTATAAGAAAACTAGTCCCTAATGTTGTCCTTGTAAGGGTGTGGTAGAAATGAACTTAGCACCCAGTGTTTATTCCAACTCCCTTCTGGCGTAGCTTCCCAGTACTGCAAAGGTTGGCAACGAAAGCTATGTTTCCTTGACTCCCTTGCAGCTATGGTGCTGGTTGTGAATTACAGTTCACCAGTAGATGAACGTGCTTGAGAAGGAGGCCACTGTTCGCAACTTCTGCCCCTTCCAGCAGGGGCCCGGTGGGAAGTTGGAGCAGAGCACCCATGTTCATCCCCAGCTCTGAGCTGGGAGCGGGTGAGGCTGGGGTGGGCTCACCCTAGGATGGTAGCTCTCACGGATAGTTCTTGAAGCCAACAGTCAGGACAGCAGCCTTCTGATTCCCCACCTTCTGGATATGCTGGAGGCTGCAGCACCCTGGCAGGCATGTTATGTAACACTGTTCTGTGTTCCGGGAATCGTTCCTAGACACCTAGCCTAAACAGGCAGCCTTGCCAGCAGTTTTATAATTGCCGAAATCATCTTATGCCTGAAATAGCTGGTTGTTTTTGTTTCCTGAGACACAACCCTGACTCACATGAGTTCTCATGAGCGCTTTGGGGATGAGCTTGTGCTGAAGGAAAACATACATTTTATAAGTCGAATGAAAATGATTCAGAGGCATCAATATTTCAAGTCGCTTGGAACCCACATGAATTGCAGAAGGAAGAGTAAAAATAACTGGAACAACTGCCAAGCCTAAAACACAACTAAGATCTCTGAGTGTAAACGCAATAGGGTCACAGATTTCTTCTCTTTTGCTAAGATGTATAGATATGATGTAGCCTAAACACTTCTCTAAGATGGATCTACTCTTCTACCACCCATGAGCCTTCTCTCAGTGGGTTTTGTGGTGGGATGGCGAGGAGGAGAGAAACTGAATTAAAATTGCCTGTTTATGGAATTTCAGTTTAAGGACACTCTTCCATGGTGGCAGCAGCTCAACCTCTCATATCCGCCCTTTCTCGGTAGTGTCTGGGTGAACAGGGCTGTGTGGGTTAGTGAGGCCAGACGCTCTGGCCTCTTGCTGGTTTCATCTGGCCGGGTCCCCAGACAGGACTGTGAGGATTCACTGACCCCATGTAGGGTGGGAGCATTGTGTTGTTACTCGCGGGCGGAGTCTGCTCTAGTCCTTGCCTCTGGTCACAAATGCCCCCATGCTGTGGCTTCATGGTGCTTCCTCTGGGCCCCTATTGTTCCCTGGTCTCAGAGCACTCCCAGCCCCACCCAGGGGGTGCAGAGCTTCTGGGTCCCTGGCATGCCTCCGGAAAGCTGTGGGGCCAGGGGCCTGCCCCGGGCTCACGCACCCATTCATGCCCTGTGCTAGTGGCCATGCTGCGCCGGGGCAAGTGCTGTCGTGGATGGGGAGTCCATGTGAACTCTTCCTGGCCTTCTGGTTGGAGGAGGCCAATTTCCCTCTGCTTCCAGCTTTCCTCTAGCACGTCTGACCAGCGTCCATGCCAAGGTTCTGAGCTGGAGGGGGAAGCCGGGACACATGCTTCTGTCCTGCTGCTTCCTCATCCACCGGCAAGGAAGGGGTGACATTTTCACTTCCTCCTCTAGTTAGGGAGTTCCTCTGTGTCATAATCTGCTCCCTTCCAAATAGCTGTAACTCTATATAAGCCAGAGTCCAACGAGAAATTAATTTACCAATGAGCAAGGTCCAAAGACAGTATCCCTTTTTTTTTTTTTTTTTGAGACAGAGTCTCACTGTGTTGCCCTGGCTAGAGTGCCGTGGCATCAGCCTAGCTCACAGCAACCTCAAACTCCTGGGCTCAAGCAATCCTCCTGCCTCAGCCTCCCGTGTAGCTGGGACTACAGGCATGTGCCACCATGCCTGGCTAATTTTTTCCATATATATTTTTAGTTGTCCAGCTAATTTCTTTCTATTTTTAGTAGAGACAGGGAATTTCTTTCTATTTTTAATAGAGACGGGGTCTCGCTCTTGCTCAAGCTGGTCTCGAACTCCTGAGCTCACACGATCCTCCCGCCTCGGCCTCCCAGAGTGCTAGGATTATAGGCGTGAGCCACCATGCCTGGCTTGGTATCCCTTTTATGTTCCTAAAATCTACTTGTGATGACTTGCGTGAGTTATGTCCAATCTCACTGTTTTGGTTCCTTTCTCCTAACATCACTGAGGAGGAGGACATTGAACAGATAAGAGCCTGACATTTATTCCTGTCCTCTGCTTTAAAACAGAGTGCAGTGGAGAGGCCCAGCAGCTACAGAAGCCCTTTGCTTTAGAGAGTGAAGACAACCTCCTGTCCTCTAAAACGTCACATCAGAAAGGTCCCTAAGTCTTTGCCCAAAGTCTCCCAGGGCAAGAGGGCAGAGCTTTCCTTGGCAGTGTCTGAGGAGACAGAGTGGAAGCACGAACTCTTCCCTGGAATGGGACTCACGTTATCAAGAAACATGGATTTGCTAAGGCCAGAAGTCTCTCCCCCATCGCCTTTCCCCCTTAACAACATGTATTTTGGTATAAAAATCCAGCTAATTGAACCACTGCTATTAGACGTTTTGAGGCTTCTATGGAACATGGAGATCTTATTAGTTAGACCACCCACTTGATTTCAATACTTACGTTGTTGGGGTAAAACTAAAACAGGTAAGCATTTGTTCAAAGTCTATGTGGAGAATACAAAATTCTCCATAGATACAGAGGATGTTGGACTGCTTGTGTCGTGCAGAGTGAGAGTGGAAAACAAGCTAATAGTCCCGAACTAATAGGAGAAGTCTTCCCAGAGACAGCTGTGTGGATTCTGACTCCACGGGCTGGGGTGGGAAGGGAAGGGAACTGGGACCAGCCATGAGGAGGCTGTTCCCCTCCAAGCACAGGGTCAGGAACCTGTGTACTTGGATGCGCCTGTGCAAGACAGGGTACAGGCTGGGCTCGTGGGCCCGGGAGGTGGGGAGAGAGACCATCTGGCAGGAGCTGGACATTTGACATCCTGTGGCACTTCCCAGAGGAAGCTAACATGGTCACAAGGAGACACTAGGAGATGGTCACAATGGGTAAGTCATAAAGAGAAAGCTAGAGCTGGAGAATCCTGCAGGAGATTGTGGGAAAGTTGGTTCACATGACCCAGCCCAGACAGGACACTTGGCAAACGGTACGGCAGCACGGTAGTTCAGAGCGTGGGCTTTGGGGCCTGCCCCACATCCTAGCTTTGTGATCTTGAGTGAGCCACGTAACTTCTCTAAGGCTCAATTTTCTCATTTGCAAAGTGCTGATCATAATGGTACTTACCTCAGTGGTTTGTTGTGTTGTAGGAAATAATGCCTGTGAATGCGTATCCACAGCCTTGGGCACAGTGTGGCCACCATTGCTGATGCTACCATGAAGCTCTCAGATATCACTGTTGTGAGTATAGATGGGGAAAAGCAGCTGTAACGTGCTACCTGAATAGAAGTTGTGACTCGCATTGTGATGTTAGGTTGGATAGCCTGGAAAAAGCTGGAGGGTACGGCCTCTGCTGTGCGGTATCTGTGACGGATCAGGAGCGAATGTAGACGAGCTGGCCATGGAAGGCGTTAATGCTGGAGCCCCAGAAGGGCCAGGTATGAGGCTGGCTACTCAAGAAGACACAATTGAAGGTGACACTAATGGTGAGTGAGGAGGGAACAGGGTTGCCTTAGGGACCTGTGCACTTAGGGAGTGGTCAGTATATAGTATTGAACCAAGCAGAGAAAGTTGTGGTGAAGAAAAACAAAAACGAAAACATAGCCAGGCTCAGTGGCTCATGCTTGTAATTCCAGCACTTTGGGAAGACAAGGTGGGAAGATCACTTGAAGCCAGAAGTTCGAGACCAGCCTGGGCAACATAGTGAGACCTCCTTTCTAAAATAAATAAATAAATAAATTGGCCAGGCATGGTGGGACTACATGCACATCTGTAGTCCTAGCTACTCAGGAGATCAGGAGGCTGAGGCAGGAGCCTGAGAGTTCAAGGTTACAGTGAGCTATAATTGGGCCAGAATGAGAACCTATCTCTAAAAAACAGTATCTGTCTATATGTATGTATGTATACATATATATATATATATAAGATACATGTAATCACATGCTATTTGGCCTTCTGTTGAATGAGGTTATTCAAATTAATATATCATTCATCAGACTTCATTTATGGTCTCTAAGAATGACATCAGTCTTCCTTGGATTTTATGATTAGACTTCTTATTGTTTCTTCTTTTTCATTTTTATTTTATTTATTTACTTTTTTGTTCAGAAAGTCCATTACAGGTTCTGTCTAGCAATGTGGCTCTTCTGGTTCCAGAGCTCTTGGACACAGCTCAGACCAAAGAGAAGGCCTTTGTTCCCATGGTCAACAGCACACTCTATGTGCCCACAGAGGAGTCTGAGGTCCCACAGAAGGGTGGTGACATTCTCAAGTTCTCAGCAAACACCATGCAGCCCAAGGAGGACAACATCCCCAAGTCCCCAGAAGAAACCATCCAACCCAAGCTGAGCAATATCCCCAAATCCCCAAAAGAAGCCATCCATCCCAAGCTGGGCAGTACCCTCAAGTCCCCAAAAGAAGCCATCCATTCTAAGCTGAGCAGTATCCCTGAGTCTCCAAAAGACATCATCCGTCCCAAGCTGGGCAGTATCCCCAAGTCTCCAGAAGACACCACCTATCCCAAACTGGGCAATATCCCCAAATACCCAGAAAATGCCACCCATCCCAAGCTGGGCATTATCCCGAA
>NW_012148430.1:1862554-1864987 GCF_000956105.1 Propithecus coquereli
CGTGTGGCCCAAGGTCAAGGACGTTCTGGCAGAGCCTCCAGATGCTGACCTTATCCAGAGGTTCTGTATTCTAGTTGTACATTCTGGGCCTTCCAGGCTTCAGTTTACAAACGGTCCTAGAATAGAGACTAAATCAGTCGAAGTTCTTGTGTTTGGAGATGAACTACCTAAGCGGTCATTATGTAGTGTTATGGGATGGGTGATATGCTCGTTTTTTGGTTGCAAGTGACAAAATCCTAACTTGGACCTGTTCCAGCAAAAATGGAGAGTATGTTGGACCTTGGAACTGGAAATTCTAAGGGGATCAACTACTTCAGGTGAATGCAGGGATTCAAATAGCATTGTTAGGACACACTTGTTTTCTACCTCTCAGCTCTGCTGCTCATCTTGATTTTATCATTGATTGCTTCTGTGGCTCATGATCACATAAAAAGTGAGGCTGTTTTCTGATAACCCCAACAAAAGTCCCGGGAAAGACTCTGATTGGCTGGGTAATGCTCCAATCCTTGAACCACCCTGTGTATTTGCGAGAGTTGAGGGCCTCTGATTGTTCAGGCTTGGTCACTTGTGTATGCCAGGAGCAGGGTGAGTACCATAACGCTGGAGGAGCTGAGCAAGATTGCCATGGAAAGTGGGAGAAAGGAAGAGCCTGCAGACAAGCAGCCGTGATTGTAGGGGATATAGCATTTGAGCACTACGGCATTAAACTGAGACCACACTAAGACTACGATCAGAATTATCCTTATCCGACTTATAAATCTCCATGAAAAACCAAACCCAATAAGAAGAGGCTGTGCATTTATTAAATTCGTTTCAAACATACCTTCTCATGTCACTTTGATCCAATTTGATTTCCTTGAGTCTGTTACTGTGCCGCCTTAGAACAAAATAATTCTCTGTGCCTTATTCAAATGACAAATTATCTTGTGATAACAAGTAGCTTTCACTGAAGTCAGCACATGGAATATGAATCCAATGAGAATATGAAACACAGTAAGCAGATGCTCAGAAAGACGCAAAAGGTGTGCACAGGGTGAGACAATTTAGGGGGCTGTTTTTCTAAGCGCTGCTTTTGAAATTGTTTTCTGTAAATGGAAATAATCCAATTTGATAGTGGGGTTCTACACAGAGTGTGCCTTCAGTGTTCAATATTTCTGACTTTTTGAGGCAGAAATAGTCATTTCAAGTAAATTATATGCAGCATATACAGGAAAGTTATGGTGTGTAGTTACTTAGGATTCTATGGTGATTTTTGGCAGATTTTTAAGTTTCCCAGAACTTGTAAGGGAACTTTGAAATGCTACATTCTATGGAGATAAAAGTTAACTAAAAAACAAAACAAACCAAAAGATACACGGAGAAATTAGGCTACAAATTTTGAAATAATAATGGCACTTTATCCACAAGATCCTTTAACACCCCCAATGAAAAGAGCTGCCCAGGGCAACAATGGCAAATATTTGCGTCTAGATAAGATGGAGTCCAATAAAACCCAAGGTGGTAGCTTAAAGATTTAGGAAAATTGTAATATTCCAAATTCCAGAATGGAAAAAAAGCTGATGTATTTGTAAATGAAGAAATTGATAATAGAAAATGGTAAATGTGAAGAAGTTAAGGTTGGTAATGACTGGCAGTGATGGAAATGAAGAAAAGTGAATTGTGAAAACTAAAAGAAAATGTGATTTTACATATTGATTAATTACATAGTGATTAGAAGTGTATATTACTTTTGGCAATTTTAAGTAAGGGTGAGATTTGGCACGGGGAAGGACAGGGGAGAGTAAGATTGTTCCGTATATAAAGTTTCTGCTGACCTTATTGCTGTTTTCACTAAATGCCTGGTTTAGAAAAATAGGGTCTCCGGAGAGGTGCCTTACTGGTAGGTCTTGGAGGGGGTGAAAAAAGTACTGCTTCCCTCTCCTGTGCCCCACGAAAGCCACAAAGCCTTGGTGTTTGAAAGGCAAAGCCAGATGCAAGTCCAATGACTCACAGATCAATATCTCTCACTGACCTTAGGAAGCTTTAGAAGGAAATCACCAGCTAGCTAGTGATTCTTAGTTTAGAAAGGGCAGGTGAGGCTAGCTACCTCCCCGAGGAGGCTTTAAAAAGAAGACTGACTTTAAATTCTCTGCCAGTTAACATGGCCAGACTGTAGTGTGCTGTCATGCTGTCAGACGCAGCTAAATAACTGGAATTTGAGGAGCATCTTAGTGTAATAATCCAACATTAATCGATTTTGATGATCTCCCTATGTTCATTCCCCTAATTAATTTGATCTCTTCCTATGAGCTTGAAATTACTCATACGATAAAGATGCTTACTTTCAAATAATCCCTATTTGTTTTGGCAACTGAGGGTTTTTTTAAAAAAGTATTTATAAATCCAAATTATAATCCTACTTCATTTTGGCTTGCTATTTTCATATTTTATATA
>NW_012148430.1:1865037-1867046 GCF_000956105.1 Propithecus coquereli
GTATCCCTAAGTCCTCAGAAGAAGCCACCCATCCCAATCTGGGTAGCATCCCCAAGTACTCCAAAGAAACCACCCATCTCAAGCTGGGCAGTATCCCCAAGTCCCTAGCAAACACCATCCAGCCCAAGCTGGGCAGTATCCCCCAGTCTCCAGAAGACACCACCCATCCCAAGCTAAGCAGTATCTCGAAGTACCCAAAAGAAATCACCCATCCCAAGCTGAGCAGTATCCCCAAGTCTCTAGCAAATACCATCCAGCCTAAACAGGGCGACATCCTGAAATCCTCAATGAAAACAATCCAGCCCAAGGAGGGTGACCTCCCCAAGTCCCCAGAAGAAATGATCCAGGAAGGCAATATCCCCAAGGCTTCAGAAAAAATGATCCAGTCCACGGAAGGTGATCTCCCCAAGGATTCAGAAGAAGCCCTCCAGCTTGAGGAAGGCAACTTCCAGAAACCCGAAGAAGAAACAGTGGAGTTCCTGGAGGTGGACATGGTGAGAATGATCCTGAGCAAGGAGGACTTTGAGGCAGCACTCAAGGAGGCTGGAGAGAGGTTGGTGGCCGTGGACTTCTCGGCCACGTGGTGTGGGCCCTGCAGGACCATCCGGCCAGTCTTCCACGCCCTGTCCGTGAAGCACGAGGACGTGGTGTTCCTGGAAGTGAACGCTGACGACTGTGAGGAGGTGGTGAAAGACTGTGCAGTCATGTGCATCCCAACCTTTCAGTTTTATAAAAAAGAAGAAAAGGTGGGCGAGTTCTGTGGTGCCCTTCAGGAAAAACTTGAAGAAATCATTGCAGAATTAAAGTAATCATATATTCTGAAAACATTGTAAACAGTTAGCTGTTTACAGTTTGTGATTTGTTTATTATTTACAAAAAATTATCAGGTAGAACAAAGGTGTATGTCCAGATGGCCCTGCTTACACATTGTTAAATATTAACTCTGCCCTTTTAAAAAAAATAGCCCATGCGTTAACGCATATCGTGACTATGTTTTTGTTGCAGGGAGAGTGTGAAATCAGAAACTCCTTTAGTGGAGAGTGGTAGTCCCCCTGTCCCCTAATTTTTAATCTTATTTAAACTTGCCCTTGAAAATTCCATTTAGTGTTTGCAGGAATATTGGAAATTAAATAATTCTTCTGCAGAAGTAAATGATTGAAAGAGGAGTGAAAACTTTTTTTCTCATGCTCATGTTATCTTTGGGGATTCTGATAAGATACTTTTGGAAATAAAGAAGAGTTTCTGGAGAGGGGAGTAGAGACTGGATAAAGGCTATGCTGTCCCAGGACCAGTTGTCCTGAGAGCGGGAAGGTGGGTAGGACCTGGCCCGTGCACAGGAGGGCCTTGTGGAATTTGAGAGATTCCCATGCCTTAGCCAACCTCCTTTTTGTGCCCAGAGTGCTCTGGAGGCCTTGGGAAATTCACTGGGTTCTCCAAGATGTGATTTGTTGGAGGCAGAGCTGAGACCAAGTCCAAGTTTCCAGATTCCAAGTCCAGGGCTCTGCCTACTAATCCATGCTCACAAAATCTGAGACAGAGCTCAGAACTTCAGGTTTCTCCAGGGCTTACCTCCTTAGCACCCTTGCTGCCATTATGACATCAGCATCCCAGTGGTAAAGTTACCAGTTTGCCAAAGTTCCTGCTTTGTCTCCCTGGTAATTGGGTTCCTGATACCTGCTCCCAAATGTCCCTGAGTCCAAAGGCCCAGATCTGGACCTCTGGAGTATGAGGTGTGGGGTCCCTGGTACCTGGCTGTCAATGGGCTGCCCAGAGTTCTGAACTTCATTTGCTATGTGGAGATGCTTCCTCCTCCCATCACTGTTTAGAGGAGAGGTGGGAGCAGGGAGAGGAGTAGCTTGCTCCTCCAAATCCGCCGAGAAAAGAAAACAAGAAAATAAAAAACAGGTCAAGGCCGGGCGTGGTGGCTCACGCCTGTAATCCTAGCTCTCTGGGAGGCCGAGGCGGGCGGATTGTTTGAGCTCAGGAGTTCAAGACCAGCCTGAGCAAGA
>NW_012148430.1:1879217-1882988 GCF_000956105.1 Propithecus coquereli
AATAATTATGTATATTTATGGGGTAAAATGTGATGTTTTGATCTATGCATACATTTAAAAAGATTCAGTCAAGCTAATTAATATATCCATCACCCCACCAACTTATCATTTTTGTGGTAAGAACATTAAAAACCTATTCTATTAGCAATTTTGAAATATCTAATACGTTGCTATTAAATGTTGTCACCATGAAGTGCAATAGATCACTAAAACTTACTCCTCTAATGTAACTGAAACTTTGTACCCTTTGATCAACATCTTCCCTTTCCCCATCTCTCCCTCCCCTCCAGCCTCTGGTAACCACCTTTCTACTCTGTTTCTACGAGATTGACTTTTTTAGATTCCAATGTAGGTGAGATCATACAGTATTTGTGTTTCCGTGCCTGGAGTATTTCACTTAACGGAATGACCTCCAGTCCTGTCCATGTTGTTGCAAATGACAGAATTTCCTTCTTTTCTAAGGCTGTATGGTATTCTGCTGTGTATACATACTACATTTTCTTTATTTTCTGTTGATGGACACATAGGTTGCTTCTATATCTTGGCTATTGTGAATAGTGCTGAAATAACATGGGAGTGCAGACATCTCTTCCACATATTGATTTCAGTGCCTTTGGATATGTACTCAGAGTATGATGTTCTCTTTAATGGTCTAAGAAGTTTGTATTCTGCCCCATTATGAGAATATTATTCACACAAATATTTTAACTCTTTTATTCATCATAGGATCATGTAGTATGGAAATGTTGGTTATTTAGTTTTTCATAATCTATTAACCATGGCATCAAAAACACGATTGTTGTATATTATATTGTGTTTCTCTTCCCTTAGCTCTTACCCCAGTGTTCTAAACACAGAGGCTGGCCCATATTGTACGACACATCTGAAAGATGGTTTATGAATACTGATTAACAAATCCACTGGAAGGGAAACAAAAGCTTCCGGAAAATAAGAAATTGCAAGGTGGTGTTTGAGCAGAGGGCTTTCCTGAGGACCAAAGTGAGAGCTAAGCTGGAATCTCAGCCTGGATGGGTGTGCAGGAATGGAGCAACAGTAAGCTGAGAGCAGTCATTTGCCTTGCTCAGTTCTCAGACTTAAGCCAATTTTCACATTTGGAACTCATTGACTGAATAGATGGCCAAGTCCCCAGGAGGAAGGATGCAGCAACACTGTGGCAAATAAATGCTGTGGGAATTCCCCCAGGACTGCCCCAAAGGGATCTATGGCCACTTACCTGGGTCACTATACACTGGGGAAAAGGGAATACCCAGACTTTTCAAGGACTGTTGGACATAGGGACTGAGTTGACATGGATACTTGGAGATCTGAAATGCCATCGTGTATGTGTCCCTTCCCCATCCTGCCTTAGGGTCCTGGCTAAAGCCATATGTTTTATATGCTTACAGTCAGCCCCCTGTAGCCACTCATTTACCTAGTGGTCATTTTTTTGGGTCCTGGCAGTTGAAATAACACCCTTGTTGGGTCCTTGGCCTGTAGGGTGAGAGCTATAATAGTGGGGAAGGCTGGGTAGGAACCTCTAACACTGCACCCATCCCCAAAGCCAAAATATTAATAGTAAATCAAAGCAATATTGCACTATAGAGATTAACGTCTCTATTAAAGCCCGAAAGATATGGGGTGGTGGGCCCTCCTATCACACCTCCATGCGGTTAGCCAGACACCGGATGGTAGAATACTACAAGCTTAACCAAGCTGGAGCCCTGTTGCAGCTGCTAAACAGAGGAATGTTCTTGCTAAAGCAGATTATTAAGGCCTCAGTTACATGTAATGTGGCCATTGATTTGGCAAATGTGTTCATTTCTGTTCTGAAGGGAAACAGTTTGTATCCATGTGGAATGGACAACAATATTAATTTACTGTCTTGTCCGGGGCATTGTGAACTTTTCCAGCCTCTGTCTTAATATAGTATGAAGAAATCCAGACAGTCTGGACACCCTGTGGAACACGACAGTGACCCGTTATGTGGATGACATCATGCTGATTGGGCAGGGCAGGCCAAAGGTGCCAGTGCATTGCAGGTCTTGCTAGGATGGTGGAGAATCAGGGAGCTGCCCCTTTAGGAATGTTTTTCTTTTTCTTTCTTTTTTTTTTTTTTAAGGCTGATCAAGTGGAGCAGTGGGAGTGGAGAATAGGAACGTTTTTAGGGGTTTGGTGATCAGAGTTGTGCCAAGATACCTCCTCCAAATTAAAAGATAAATTCATGCTCTTGCATGTCCTACCACAAAGAAGGAAACAGTGCCCAGTCGGTCACATGAGTCAGAAGGTGATAAGCCAAGACAGATGAGAAAAACAGCAGGGAAAGGAGATGAAGGGAGCAATGGGGTCTAAGGTCTAAAATGAGCCTGGCTCTAAGCACTAACACAGTCGGCAAAGTATCCCTTCCCCATCCCTGCTCTCCCATTCTCACTGACATCATTCTTTCCCCTCTGTTCCCACACAACACCTGTAGGTGACCAATCAGTTTCTAGTTTACCCTTGGGCACATATGAGCAGATATATGTATATTTTCTCACATAACCAGATATATGTATATTTTCTTGATTAGTAGGAACGGAGGAGGGACACCTTTCAATCAATGAATGTAGAAGGAATGATAGAAATAGAAAATCACTGTTACGTCAATATGTCCGTAGCAATTGTTACACGCAAGAATCATTGACAGATGCTAAAATTAGTGAGCGAAAGTCTGATTAGACACAGGGCATTTGCATAGTCTCAAAGTGTCTTGGCACAAGATATTTATCACAGAGGGAAAAATACATAACTTCACAGTGGAGAAGCCCGGCAGATCCCACCTGATCCGCGTGGTCAAAGCCATCATCACCATCACGGACCATCTCACAAGACACGCTGCGGTGGACCCCACATCACTACTGTGGCAGCCTGGCCCCAAACGCGTCACCTCAATCTAATCAGAAGGAAACCCCAGACAGACGCCCAAGGTGGAACACTGTACAAAATAACTGACCGGTACCCTTCAGAAGTGTCAAGGACACAAAAGACAAAAAAGACTAAGGAGCTCTCGCAGCGTGGAGGAGACTGAGACGCGGCCAGGTGGGATCCCGGACTGTATTCTTGACAAGTCAAAGGATGTTAGAGGGAAAACGAGAAATTCTAATACGGTCTACAGACTAGCTCATGGTATTGAATCAGTGTTGTTCCTGTTTTTGATAATTACTCTATGGTTATGTAAGATTAATTTCAAGGGAAACTGGAGGAAGGGATTGGGGGAACTCTCCGGGTTCTTTTTGCAACTTTTCTGTAAGTCTAAAATTACAGTCAACCCTTGAACAAGGTGGAGGTTAGGGCACCGACCTCCATGCAGGGGAAAATCCTCATGTAACTTTTGATGCCCCCCCAACTCACCTACTAATACCTACTGCTGACTGAAAGCCTTACCCATAACACAAACAGTCGGTTAGCATATTTTGTGTGTTACATACGTTATACACTGTCTTCTTACAATAAAGTAAGCCAGAGAAAAGAAAATGTTAAGAAAATCATAAGGAAGAGAAAATATATTCACTATTCATTAAAGTGGAAGTGATCATCGTAAAGGTCTTCATCCTCATCATCGTCATGTTGACTAGAATGAGGAGGATGAGGAAGAGGAGGAGGGCTTAGCTTTGCTGTCTCAGGGGCGGCAGAGGCAGAAGAAAATCCTCCTATAAGTGGACCCATGCAGTTCAAACCTGTGTTGTTCAAGGGTCAACTGTATTTCAAAATAAAAATTAGAAAACAATACATGTA
>NW_012148430.1:1894223-1895847 GCF_000956105.1 Propithecus coquereli
AGTAATTCAATTGAACCAAATCTCCCCTCTCCAGGAGGAATAGGGGTCGAGTTGGCCAGCAGAGGAACGGGAAGTTTCTTAAGGTCCAGGGGCTGAGAGCAGAGGTCTCTCTCACCTCAGGCAGCAGAGAAGCCAACAAAGCTGAAAATGAAGTTGTGAGGTTGAGACCCAAGAAGCCAGGAGGGGATTGTGGAAGTTGCCAGAACTGTAGCGGTGATCAGTGGGTATAAAAAGTCAGAATCTGGATGCTGGGCATGGAGACGGGACTGGTAGGTGTGGGATGACATGGGAAAGGTCCAGGAAGTGGAGGAGGCAGTGACCTGGGGCCACCACGGCTGAACGGGGCTGAGGAATGGTGTGGAGTTGGGGCAACCTGGCTTCAAGGGCCTTGGTAGGACAAGATCTGCCTCTCCCCAAACCTCGGCATTTGCGTGTCACCCTGGAAACACACTTGCTATTTCTTTTCTAAGTAGATCTCTGGGCTATACCACAAATCTAAAGTAGTATTGCTTGTGGAATTTTTAGAAACTGGATAGCTGTAACTAGATCACGCTTAACAATGTCATTGTAAATTAGGTAATATGATGGGTGGCCAAAATGTCTGTATGAAATACAGGATATTTAATCCCATAATAGGTTTTACTGTCCCTTGATAAAAGACAAAACAAGTTTACTAATGAGTGGTAAAAGATGCATTTGGGTCCAGGTCTGCCTTTGGCATCCTTTGTACTTCAACTTTTGATAATTTTTCTACCCTATTATTTAAAAAGAAAGATACCTAGAGTTGTACAGTAATCACTGGAAAGTTTATGCATAATTTAGGTAGAATATTATTTTTAACTGTTTTTCATTTTTATAAGAGAATTAGAAACAGGGAAATAATTTTCACTTTATATAAAAGAACCTGTTGATTGAATGGTTTTTACATTTTTAACTATTGGTAATTATATCATATAGGCACTTCTTTATATCATTACATTTCTGTGCCTTGTGTTCTTTGTCAGAGATAATTTTAACAAATTCTTGCACTGATGTGAAGATTATTATACCAAGTGTAGTGGTCTGAACTGTGGCCCCAAAGGTGTCGGGTCCTGATCCCAGAAACCCGCAGAGGTCACCTTATTTGGAAAAAGGGTCATTGCAGATGTGATTACATAAAGATCTTGAGCTGAGGAGATAATCCTGGATTATCCTGGTGATCCTCAAATGCCGTCATAAGTGTGATACAAGAGAGGTAGGAAATTCAACACTCCTGCAGAGGAGGAGGCAGTGTAGGGACAGAGGGCAGAGGCTGGAGTGATGTGGCCACAAGTCAAGGCACGCTGGCAGCCACCAGAAGCAAAGAACGGATTCTACCCTAGAGCTTCCCAAGGGAGCACGGCCCTGCGAATACTTTGATTTTGGACTTCTGGCCTCCAGAGCTGTGAGAAAATAAATATCTGTTGTTGTGATAATTTGTTACAGCAGCCATTAAGGAAGGAATACACCAGTGAATAAAATATTTGTGCAAAAGGTGCTTAAATATAAAATAGCAATGATGGATTGGTATTAGGATATACTTAAGGGTAATGTGTTCTTGCATATGGAATAAGCATTTCTAGTATGTTTTCTTCTTTTTTTTAAT
>NW_012148430.1:1900631-1914761 GCF_000956105.1 Propithecus coquereli
TTTTAATCATTAAAATTTAAAACAATTTTAATTGTGGAAAAATACACGTTAACATAAAATTTACCATCTTAATCATTTTAAAGTGTACAGTTCAGCAGTGTTAAGTACATTCACATTGTAGTGCAACTAATCTTCAGAACTCTTGTCATCTTGCAAAACTATAATTCTACACCCATTAGGCAATTCTGCATTCCTCCCTCCCTCCACCTCCTGGCAACCAACATTCTACTTTCTGTCTTTATGAATTTTTTTTTTTTTGAGACAGGGTCTCACTCTGTCACCCAAGCTGGAGTGCAGTAGCCCAATCATAGCTCACTGTAAATCTTGAATTCCTGGGCTCAAGAGATCCTCCTACTTCAGCCTCCCAAGTAGCTAACTACGGGCCCATGCCACCACACCTGGCTGGTTTTAAAATTTTTTGCAGAGTTGGGTCTTGCTATTTTGCCCAGGCTGGGGTCTCTGTGAATTTGACTACTCTAGGTACCTCATATAAGTGGAATAATATTTGTCCTTTTATGACTGGCTTATTTCACTTAGCCTAACGTCCTCAAGTTTCATCTATGTTGTAGCATGGGTAATAATTTCTTCCTTTTTAAGACCGAATAACATTCCATTGTATGTAAATATTCCATTTTGTTTATCCATTCATTTGAAGCTGGGTTGCCTCCACGTTTTGGATATTGTGAATAATGCTGCTGTGAACATCAAATGATTTTGTTCTTAACAACAACAACATGAAAACCTCCAGGAAAGAAACTAAATGCTCCTCTGATAGAGAAATCTTAGAAAAGTAAGAGTGTGTTACGGGTGTACTTGGACACAAAAATACCACGATCTTGAAATGGTCAGATGTCTCTTCTTTCTCAGCTCTCCCAGCGTTAGTCACTCCAGCTTCTGTTCTTTCATATTTCTTTTCATTTCCTCCTCTTACGACACTTCGCACGTTAGATTATGCCTATTCAATTCCATTTAGACCATCAACTTCTTCAGGACTTAAATCAGGTGTTAGTCTTCCTCGGGTCTCCCCCAGCCCAGACCATAGAGCTTGGCCCTAAGTGTCATCCAAACTTGGAATAAATAAGTACAAGAAACCAATCCTCATTATTTTCAGAAAACCCCAGAAAATGATCTCTTATTTATGAAGTATCTTATTTAAAGAGACAAGATTAGGTCATGGATTTAAATGTTTAACATCATATTTCAAAGGAGATATGAAAGAATATTAAATCATTTTTAGTCAACATTTGGTCATGGATTTAAACAGCTAACATATTTCAAAGGAGAAATCACATTTTGTAAACTATCATATACCAATCACTTATTAAAAGCTTACTATTTTCCCAGTACTAGGCTAAGCACTTTCTACACATTATCATTCATATGCAATATCATTCACATTATTGCTCATATGCAATAATAAATAGAGGTTGCATTGTTGTCATTTCTTAGATGGAGCCATTGAGTAAATGCACAAGACCACAGGGCAAAGAGTGATGAGGCCTGGATTCCAGTCTGTCTGATGTGCAAACCTGCATTCTTGGCCCCACATCTACTCCAGGTGCTGTTACGGCTGTACGAAGAAACCTGTCTGTCCAGGGACCACGAGCAGCCAGGCAAGGTGTCAAATGAGGATTTAATGTACACAGGCACCTTTTGGTTCCTCCTTGTTTAGTTTCCTTTAAGAACAAAAGTATTTGTGGGAGAAAACACATTATTAGCTGCAGAGAATCCCTGGTTGCTTACAGGGGCTCTAATCTTTTGCAATCTATAGAAGAAAAATGAAAAGAGCAAGAGAAGGTGGATTCGATGAATGGGGATAGAGTCAGTGGAATTGTGGTAAACTCCTAAGGGCAGAACTGTTGGCCCAAACCATCCAAGGGTGCTTATATTTGCCCCTTTGCAGCTGGAGTGGGAGTGAGATCTAGCACTCGGTGAGGATGGGAGAGATGGATACCTCATACGATCCTGATGGAAGTGTGAGCTGCTAAAACCCTTTGGAGGAACAGTGAGCAGTATGAATTGAAATAGGAAATATCTTTGATCCAGCAGTCCCACCACTGGAAATCTCCCTGTGAAAATAAAAGCATCCTATGGTAAAGATATGTGTGTAAGGATATTTACTGCAGTGCTATTCGTTGTGATAAAAGCCTACATCGATCTACATGTTCATCGATAAGTAAACAAATGGTTCCGTAGTAAGATGATCTATTCTACGGATTCAGCTATCCAAAGATCAAGTTAGATTATGTCAATCGACTTGGTCAGATATCTATAACATACTGTTAGGTGAATGAAGCAATTGCATAGTAATCTGTTAGAATTCTTGTAAACAACAGCAACTAGCTTTGTTTTTGCAGGTATGGATAAAGTTGGGAAATGATCTATACCTGGCAGCTAACACTTGGTTGCCCTCAGTGGGGTGGAATTGGGAGACGTAGGAGGAATTTTTATTCATATTGCTTTAAATTGTGTCACTTGTTATAGGAAGTACATATTGCTTTTACAGTATAAAAGATTAATAGAGGAAAACATATTCTTCAAATTATTTTTCACAAATAAAGATTAGCTTTAATTGCTATAAATGGTCATACAAAGAAAAGTCCCCAGGATAAGTTTTTTCCTAACTCTTCTTTTTCTAGCCTTGATTTTATGATTTTACATGGGATACTTCAGTGTGCCCAGCTCATAGAAGTCTGATAAATGTGCTGCAGTAAGCGCCGCCAACATAGCCACATTTACACAGGCATTGCACCCCCGTGACACTGCCTGCCCTGGACATATTTCAGCTAGTTGTCACTCTCTATCGTATTTACTGTTTTAGAAAGAGCTGTGTGTGTGCAGTGACTCTATCTCTGTTGTATTCTGTTTTTACCCTCAGCACCCCTGTCACTGTCAGGTGAGTGTTTTCCAGTCCTGGCCTTATGGGACAAGTCAGCAGATTTCTACACTGTTGACCTCCTTCTTGATCCACCCTTGGCTTCCCTGACATCTCGCTCTCTGTACTGTTCTGACATTGTAAGCAGGAAGTGACATAATGAAGGTGCTCACAAAATTGTCAAGAGGGCTGGAGGAGAAGGCTCCAGGCCAGGCTCTCCAGAAAGGTCCCTCACTACAGGCTGAGCCAGGCAGCCAGGCTGCCACTAGGCAGCCACCACCTCTGAGGATGCACTGGAACTGGAGACTTCAAGACACGCCCCTTGCTTTTGATCCAGGGAGCAGGAAGCTGATTACTGCTTCTCATGTCATTGACCACACAACAATTAACTGGCTCTTGGTATCTAAGAAGCTGGTGAGTGGACACTGGAATGCTGTTAAGAAAACCCCTCAAGTCTCTTGTCTTAACAGGAAAACAGCCAGAAGGGACAGAATTATAGCCCCTGTCTCACTTCTAATTTCAAATATCACATGAGCATATCTCACTAGGTGAACCTATTTCGTGAGCAGAATCCTAGCTGCAAAGGCGTTAGCTTCCGCAATGTAGGAAGCCACCCCTGAAAGAAGCTGGAATGGGGCTGCCTGAACCATCCACAGTATTAACCACGTCCTGGTTTTCCTAGCTCCCCTCCTACCTCTCTGGCCACTCCTCTTCCACCCATGCTAACTCATTCCACTTAAAGAGATATTTAAAAGTTGCAGTTTCCTGAGAATTAGTACAAGGCTCTGGTTGTTTCTCCATCCGTATTAGTAACCTCATCCATGCCCATGACTTCGATCACCATGCATGCTTAAGACTCCGAGGTTCAGTTTTCAGCCCAGAGCTGCTCCTTCTGAGCTTGAACCAGAACATCCTATTGCTTATTCAACATTTTCCCAAGAATGTCTCAAAGACATCTTACATCAAACTGTCTCGTGATCTTCCCTCCCCTGCACCCCAACATCAGAATTTGGTCCTCCCTCATGTCCTCTCTCTGCATGAATGGCATCATCATTCATCCACCTGCACATCCACCTGAAGAAGGAGAGCTATCCCTCACTGTCTCACTTTCCCTTACCACCCTGTACCTAACCAACAACTGATTGGTTACTGATTCTACAACCCAAATGTCTCTCAAATCCATCCATGTTTTTCTCCAACTCCACTGCGTCTACCCTAGCCCAAGGCAGCAACCTTTGCAATACCACCCCCTGTAATGGCACGCTCTGTCTTCTGGTTATAGCAATAATGTCCACAGATCTTTCTGTATGCCTTCTTACCCCCTCTAATCCCATCTCCATGTTACAGGCAAGAGATCTTTTGAAGATCGCTCATATCACTCCATTGTTTCAACCCTTTGACGGTTTCATCTTTTTTGTGGTAAGGACTCAAATCCTTAAGATGGCTTAAAACAATCTGCAGAACCTGGATTTTCAGCTTCATCTCCTGCAGCTCACTACCTGCTTTCTTCACTGAAGGAAATTGGCCTTTCTTCAACAATTTGGAAGGACCCATGCTCTTATCAGTGCAGGCTTTCCATGTGCTGTTCCCTTTGCCTGGAATATCCATCATCCTTTAACACATACTTCTTATTGCTCCCTACAGGAGACCATCTCCAAACCCTCAACCCAGTTCCTTCTGGTCACTGTCGTAAGTACCCTAGACTTCTCATTCCTAATATTTACCACAATTCAAATAAAGTACTTGAATAGCGAGTTATTTCACATCTGTCTCTCCTGCTTGAATGTAAGTCTACAAGGGCAGGGACCATGTCTGTTGGCTCACTGATAATCACGAGTACCTGCCACAGTGCCAGGCACATAGCAGTAACTTAACATTTAACATCATAACACTGTTGGACCCAGGCACTATTCTAAGCTTTTCATGTGTAGCAACTCATTTAATCCTTGTAACAAACCTAGGATGTAGGTATTATTATTATTCTCATTTTACATATGTGTTATAAAACAGGCACAGGGAGGTGAAGTAAGTTGCTAAGATCACATAGTGGAAAATGGGTCTCGAACCCAGCAGTTCAGATCCAAAGCCTACTCTCTTACTGAATACACCTAACTTTTCTAATATTTATTGAAAACATGTCTGTTTTACTGAATTGAATTACTCAGAGAATTGCTCATAATCAAAGTTATAAATATAGAGCACTTATATTGTAAAGTTTAACATGTTTATGGAGAAGAAGATGAGTATACAGTACTTTGATATCATTTGTACTTGAAACTCATTTTTTTAATTTTTGCCAAACCCATAAGAGATAACCTGTCTAAAGGTGAATACTATTGGTGATTCAAATAGGTTGAAATAATATTCAAGGCCTTTGTACCTCTCAGACTTGTGATAATTTGGTAGCTAGATATGCTTAAGAGTATAGTTTTTTTTTGCTAATACTTTGAGACCTTTCTGTGCTCCATTAATCAATCCAAAAACAGCAAACAGAATGAACATTAGGTCTCATGGTCACCATTCCTAGCTTAATTGTTAAAAAATGGAATAAGTCAATTACATTTTAAATTGTTGCCTTGATCACTGTGGGTTGTCATTTTATTATGGCATTGGGAAGAGCAAAAATTCACAGAACTTTCCCCTTCGTAGTTTAGCTCTATTACTGACATGAGATGCTCTCATCTGTGTTTTCATTTCTATATTTAACAATGAAAGTTACACTTGCCAACTCTTACAAAGTTGTTCTGAGTAGGGTGTGATGATGTTTGTAAAGTTCTCTGAACTGCCAGAAGAAAGGTACTAATAAATACCAAAGAACAAACCACTTAAATAGTGCACTATTTGATGAGGGGTAGATGATTCAGGAAGACTCTGAGTCATTATTAATGCAATGCTCTAAAATAGTAATAGGGGAATTAATCCCAAGATGTTTCATATATACTTAGAATACCAGATTTTTAAATTCCGACATATTTTAAGACTATACCCATATAATTTTTGAAGCAATATCGAGAAGAGAAAAACAGTTGTTTCCAATGATAGATGATTTAAATGGGCAGAGGTTGCTTAATGACATCAACAGGGAAACTAGAATACATGCAGGGCAGGCTTCCCATTAAACCTCTGGTGAATGGGCAACCATTGTCCTATAAGAGAGTGACTAGGAACTTTTTGCGATTGCTATCCGGCTAATTGGCTGTCTGCACACTGGGCATTCCCAAATGTTTTCTGGTAAGAGAAGTATCCATCCAGCTGTGGAGGGGCCAGTTCAGCCAAGGCCAGCTTGTCCATAGAAAAGAGGTCTTAGGCAGGCAAAAAAAAAATAGTTGTTTTTGAGGGCTTTTAGGGTTATCAATTCACAACTAAACATATGTGGGACACCATATTGTGGACTGTCAATCTTAACCTATTTTAAAAAAAAGCAACTTTAAGCTCCTCTTTAATAACATACAATTTTTTGTATTCCCCTTTTAATGATAATTGACATTTCAAAATAAATTTTGTGAATAAAAAGAAATCAAAGGAAAGGTAAACTTAGAATATGCTTGTCAAACTATTTAAGCACTCCCACCCTCCCAGGTTCTTCGTGCTGAAGATACATTCCTCTGGTGTGGCACAATCTTCTGTGAATGCTAGGTTAGCTATTCTGGAGAGCTATTCCTGGACGGGCTCTGATGCCTAGATTGCACATGAAAACCTAGACTTTGTGCCTACGCCTAGACTGTTTCATTTGTCTCTTTTATTTTTAAGACAAACTGTGCTCCTCCATGGCAGTAGCATCGATATGTCCTTTGTTTCGTGGTGTTTCTTAGGGATTTAAATTCAAGCAGTATCATAAAATACAATAAAGGTTTATTTACAGCACTTTTGTTTCGTTTGATGTTCCTGTCCTCGGCTATCCTGCAATCTCAGCAACTTTGCTGCTGGGATTTTTCTTATTTGGTTCAGTTTACTACAGGCTAACATAAGCGATGCAGATGAAATTCCTTTCTAATATGTGAACGTGGCAACTGTTTTGGTTTGGGTCTATCATTAATCAAGACTGAAAAATAGATTGCAGCAACTGAATTCAGTGCTGTAGATTTTGACCTTTATTCCTAGCTTATGTGTGCCTTGTCAGATTTCCCCTACGATGCGTTTCCTTCTAAAACGAGGTGTGTTCCCTCATCTGATTTTGCATCACTAGAGAGAATTCAGGAAGGAGAGGCTGGATTGGTATAAGACAGCGGATTCAGCGTAGAGCTGAATTACAACAGAATTACAGAACAAACTGCGGAATCTCTGCCTGTTTTCCACAGCGTAGATTTTATATTTCTAACATGGAGACCTAAGGTCAGCCTTCGAAAGTATCGTTCCTTTATTAGCGCAAACGAGACGCTCTCTGACAGCCAAAATGAGTGTCAGCAGACCCCACCCCACTGGCCTCCAACGGACCTAATTCTCGTTCCCGCCCACAAACAGCCGCTACTACAGTTCCCAGCAAGCACCGCGCGGGTCCGCAAAAAATCAGGCCCTCGGCGGAGGCCCCGCCCCCAGAGAGCATGCTGGGAGTTGTAGTGAGCAGGCCCTTCCCCACTACTACTTCTTCCTTCCATTAGCCACTCCTACTTGGAAGATGGTGATACACTGCCATAGCAGCTTCTCTAGTCTCGCACTCGGAGCTCAGCGTGACAGAGGATTGACCCTCTTGCCCTGTGCTGCGCGCCGCATCGGTCCCAGAGCTTTGCTCCGCCCCCTGTCCACACCCGTTCCCTTGACAGCTCGGCTGTGCTCGGAGCCGGGGAGAGGCCGAGAGTGCGCAGGCGCACCAGCTCCGCGCCGCGGAGGCAGGCCTGGAGGGCGGGACGAGCGCGAGGGGCTCCCGGCCGCCGGGGCGCGCACGTAGGCACGCAGAGGCCATCACGTGGGGCGCTGAGGATCGCAGTGCGCGTGGCCGTGGCGGCTGGTGTGGGGTTGAGTCAGTTGTGAGACCCAGAGCTGCTGACCCAGCGGGCGGCCCACCGAGCCGGCGACACAGTGGCAGGCGTCGAGGCTCGGGAGACGTGAGCGTGGCCCAGTCCTAGAGCTTCGCAGAGCCGGCGCCGCCGTCGCCCCCGCCTCCAGCCAGCAAACCGCCGCCGCGGGCGCGCCCCCGCTCAGCGCTGTCTCTCCGATGGCGTCCGCAGCCGGGGCCATGGCGAAGCACGAGCAGATCCTGGTCCTCGACCCGCCCACAGACCTCAAATTCAAAGGTAGGCAGGACGAGGACACCTCCGGAGCGGGCTGGGGCAAGCGCTGGGCTCGAGGGCTGGCGGGAGGGCGGCGGGTGCTGCGGGCACGTCGGAGGCCCTGGCCCGAGGGAGTGTCCCCTCCCCCACGTCCCGGCACTTTCCATTTTCCGGCTGCTCCCTCGCCGCCTCCGCTCGGCCTGCCTGCCCCTGTCTCCGGCCCGCGCCCGCCTGCGCCCGCCCGCGCCTCGGTGCGCGCGCCGGCCCGGGCGAAGCGGAGGGGAGCCGGGCCCTGGCGCCGCCGCCATCTTGCGGTCCCGCGGGGGCGCCTCCCGGGAGTCCGGCCCGCGGTCCCGCCCGCGCCGCAGTCCGCCCGGCGCGCGTCCTTGGCCGCCACGGGCCGACGGCGTGCTTGGGAGGGCGTGGGTGGGTGGTGACCTGGGAGCGTGCGCTCCGGTCTGCGGCGGAGAGGGGGTCTGGAGGTGGCGCAAACTGCGTCCGTCGCTCCCCCGCCACTGTCAGCGAGGGGGGAGGTGAGGGCGCGGCGCGGCGGCCCTTGGACCCGATTGCTAGTGAGAACCATCCCTCGGCCGCCCTCTGGCTCGGGGGAGAGCTGGGTGGAGCCGGCCCTCGGTCCCGGCGGAGGGTGTTGCTCCTTACCTTCTCACCCAGTTTGTGATTGGGCTGTCAGGTATATGGAGCGCTGGGGGCGCGGAGAAGCCCACGGAGTGTCTGGTTGTGACTTACCCGGTTATGCTGGCCGAGCCCCAAGCGCGTGCGGGCTGGAGAGCTATGCGTCAGCCTCGGCATGGGTAGTTGTAGGTTAATAGTAGTGGGTCTTCCTGTTTTTCTGATAGTGACATTTCAGTTTGCCATCGCGTACGGCAGAGCTGGTGTTTGCTCTAATTTTAGCCCTTTAGTTTAGCTGTTTGGCGGAGGAGTCATCAATGTTTGTGACTTTTGCCTTTACGTTTGCGGTTTCCCAACAAACCCTGAGAAGGCTGATAAGGTGTCACCCAGCCCTGGAACTCCGTTGATTTATTTTATAGCACTGCCTGTGATACATTTTAAGTCTGACTTGGTGATTCTTGAAGAATCCCAGAGGCTGTTCGGTCCATTTGCTTTTCAGTATGTAGGCCACTTCAGGGAAGAAAGTTAAAACAACATGTTTTTATTTTTTAGTATTTTTTTAATTAAGGAATACTGAAAGAGTGTGAAGATCCAAGTAGAAAGCAGGTTCATTGCTTTCTTTAGTTAAGTGTGAAGTAAATCCCCTTTTGGAAGTCCGTGTCTTGTATTTCAATTTCAGTAGCTGCAATGAGAACAGTTTCTGTGAGGTGTATAGCAATTCCAGTGCTAAAAGAAAACGTTAAAACTTTCATTGTTGTTTAAGGTTGAGTCCCAAAGAAAAACTACATTGTTTTTCATAGGAAAAACTTTAGTTTTAGGAATTTAAAAAATATATTCTGGCATTATAAGAGTAATAGTTTATAGCCCCTTTGCAGACCTTTTAGTGCATTTACAAATTTCTTTGAATGGAAATATACATGAGCTGCTTCTTAGGTAAGGATTTGGTTTTAAGACTACTCTAAGAAGTATTTCGAGGTGCAGCGAGTGCATTTTTATTGCAAGTTTTATGTGTGTTGCATGATTTTACATTGTTTGAGCCGAAGGGAGCATCCTTTGAGAAATTATGAAATTCCCTAACTCAAATAGCCATTCTCTTAAGTCGAAAAAATTAAATATAAATCTTTATGATGTGTGGATTTTTTTTTTTTTGAGTGTTTTGCTTTTACCTTTTGACAGGCTGAGTTTACAGAGAAAATTGCTTCTACTGGGTAGCCAGTAGAGGAAATTGCCATTAGAGACTTGAAAGCCTTTAAAACGAGTTTTAGGCTGGGAAATGTCCACAGAGTTTGGAGGTTTCTCCCTAGGGAAGTTGTGATGTTGCCATAGTAAGAAATTAATAATAGTGGAGAAGCAGGTTTTTATAAAAGAACCAAAAACCCTACACAGTGACATATCCATATATTTCACTTATTTTGGGTATTGAAGAATTATAGCTATGATTATAGAGTAGGTGGTTCTTGTATTTCCAGTGAATATAATGAAGAGCTCTGAGACTAGTGAGGGAGACAGAAAAGGCATATAGATGGTGTAATAGAGAAAGCAATGCCTGGGGAAAGAAGCCCTTTCTTCCCCCACCTCCCCCCAAAAAACCTCTCCCCTTTAGGAAGCCTCAAAGGAAAAGGCTTGTTTTCAATTTCAGGAGTGGTTTGGGCAAAGGGCATAGTTAAGTAAACACACTGATTTGAGAGAATGCATGTTACTTCGATGTCCAGTATTTTGTTGTGTGCCTCTGTTTAAAGGTGAAGGTATGGAGGATTGGGAGTGAGAAGGATGAATAGCAGGTGACATTTGGTGTTTGATTTCTTCCTCCTGAATGTTAACTCTTTCAGTCAAAGGTAAATAGTTCGCTTTTATGGAAACCTCTCTGTATTTAATGCATAGCTCAACACTCAGGAAACATTTAGAATCTGCAGCCTACTTGTGCTTAGTTTGATGATATAAAAAAATCATTTAACTGACTTGTCCTAAATCACCCAAAACTTTTAGTTTAAGTGAAGTTCTGTTAAATCATAGTTTTGCAAAATTCTTTGTCGTCTTCTAATAGGTTCATTTTATTTTAATTCTACATTTGACTAAGATGGTTTCTCCAGGAGTGACTCATTTAATCATTCTGGGATTGGATGGTTATTCTTTTATACACCTACAGCTTATATACATTTTATATACAACTTGAGGAATTATCAGCCCTTTGCACAGTTTTGAAGGAGATAACCAGTTCAGTATATTCTTCTATATACCTCAATATTTTATTCAAAAAATTTACTGTTCTATACAGTTGTTAATATATAAAAGTGCTTTTATGATGTACTGAGTTTCGAAGTAGTTCTTTTGTTGTGTTAGTAAAGAAAAAGAGTTAGATACCTCTTTTTTTCAAATTCTGTTTAAACCCGGGCAGTAATTTGACCTAGATTTCAGATCTGAAATCCAGTGTTTTATGTGGTAAACTTTTTTTTCTTACAATTTTTACATTATGAAATTTCTTCTTTTGTATTATACAACAGTGTATTTTTCCTACCTTTTAGCAGTTTTGGAGGAAAGTTTGAAGAAGAAAGTTAAGAAAATGCTAAAATAAATTCTGAATATATTCTTAATGATCAAGGAGAGAAGAAAGTAAACCAAAATCAGTGTGTTGAAGGTGGCCCCTAACAATAACAGATCAATAAAGAAAATTAAGCTCTCTGAGGGACCAAGGGACCTGTGGTGTCAGCATCAGTTAGTGAATCTTTGAATAGCAGCATATCTCTAAGAAGCAGCACAAGTAAGAGTATAGACTCCTACTTTTGCTGGATATTTAGCACATTTTTGGTCTTTCCAGTCAGGTCCTCCTTTTTAACAGTGGCTGTACCAAATCCCTGGGTTAATACTCCTGACTCCCCTAAAACATAACTGTCATCTTATTATTCCATTCCTTAAAAGTTTTCAAGTAGCTCTCAATTGCTCGCGTGGTAAATGTATTTTTAAAAAACAATTTTTAAGTGTGGCATACAATCCTTTCCTTGATGTGCTGCCTTCACTCCTCTTGTAACACCTGTTCATCTGCACACATCCATACTTTCTTCCCTGAGAAAGAAAAACCCTTCTTATATCCAAGGTTCTTTTTGTTCCTCTATTTTTGCTGGCTAAGGTAAAATCCCTCATGACTCATACTTAGACCATGTTCCATCAGATGTTTTTCCTCATGTTTTCAACCACTGGCTTCTTCCTTTTAACATATAAATACCCCAAAGTCTTTGATTTTATAAACAAATAAGGAAACAAAATACTTCTTGACCTTCAACTCCTACCAGTACATGTCTCTCCTGTCTTTGATTTCCTTTGCATTCAGACTTCTTGGAAACATAGTTTATATTCACTGTTTCTGTAGTTCCTCATCTCTGTTCACTCCTCAGTCTGCTATAGTTCTCTTTCCATCCTCACTACTTACTGATTGCCAACTGCATTGATAATTTCTAATTTTATCTCACTTGACCACTTTTTGGCAGTTGATATTACTTGACAGTTATTCTCTTTAAAAACTCAGTTCTTTTAACTTCATTGTCTTCTAATTTTCTTCCTTGCTCCCTTTATTGTCTTATTTATGGCCTTCTTTTTCTTAAATGCTGATGTTTCTGGGATTCTGATTTGGTTTCATTTTTATCTCTGACCTTTCTTTGTTCAGTCTCATTGTTTTCTCTTCCTTGCTCTCTCTCTGCATTGTATTGTCACACACCCAAAGCTGTATTTTAATTCAGATTTGACAGTCAAGAACCACATGTTCTAACAATTTGTTGACTATTTGGATTCGAGTGTTCCGCAGACAGCTCAAACTCAACATATCCCAAACTGGTTTTTTACCACCCAAGGCTACTTTTCTTCCATGCTTCTTATTTTTATTTTTTAATGACATTATAGTTACTCATACCAGAACCACTCTGCACATCATATAATTAAAATCTGTTGCTGAGATTCCTAAAATAGAGACAAAAAAAGTTTATCCTTTTGAGATAATCTCGACTCTATCCCCTTTAATTCATCTCTACTTACAATTTCATTTATTTTTAAAACTCATTTAATTATGAGTCTAATTATCTAGTATACTTACATTAGATTTGAGTGTTTCTGCTATATGTCAGGTATGATGAATAAGTATTGGAACTACATTTGTGAATAAAACAAGATCTTCGTTTTCATGGGGCAATTCTGATGGGAGAGATAAACACAAGTCAGATACTCAGAAGAGTGAAATGTAGCTTTGAAGAAGTATGTAGTGCTATGAGGATGTAAGATAGGGAACTTTGATCTGGCCGTCATGGTTGAACTAAGGTTCCAAGAATGAGTAGATGTTACCCAGGTGAAGGAGAAAGGAAAATTCATGTTAAAAGATCCTGTGGCAGAAGAGGACATGAAACAGTTACAAGACTGAAAGAGGTTAATGTGGCAGTAGTGGAAATAGCCAAGATGAGTGTAGTGCTGGTTTGGTGGATCAAAGTAGGAGTTTGTTTTATCCTAAGCCACTGAGAGATTGTGCATGTATGTATGTGTGTGGGGGCAGCGGGCGTGGAGTGACATGACATTTGCATTAAAAAAAAATCTGGTAGCAGTGTAAAATAAGATTAGAGAGGACGAAGATGAATTAGGCAGCTGCAGCAGTCCTGGCAAGCTGTGACCATTTGGCTGAGATGATGGTGTTGGAGGTGATGAAAAGTTAGAAGGTCAGATCAATGAGACTTGGTGGTCTATTAGATATGTGCACTGAGAGAATAGAGTATCCTGGATGTCTCTTAGATTTCTGCTTACTTAACTGGAGGAATGGTGGTCCTATTAATTGAGCTAAGAAACAGTGGATGTCTGGATGAGGACCAAATGTTTTATTTGGGGGTGTGTGGGAGAGGAGTAGGAGGAAGATCCTAATCGTTATGGTAGATATGGTTAGGTTCTTTCAAGATATTAATGAGGAGGTGCCAAGTAGGCATAGTTGTATGGGTGTGTTGGTCAAGGAGAGGTCTGGGCTTTGGATAAATTCCTTATTTCACGTGATTATCTTTGATCTATTTTCCAGCAGTCAGCAGACTGGTCTCCTTTTGTTTAATGTCATCTCTTCAACCTGTTTTCTCCACTGGTACTGAAACTACCCTTTAAAAAAGGCAAATATGATATTGTTGCTCCTTTGCTTAAAGAACCCGAAATGTTTTCCCATCATGTGCTTGAGGTCCAAAATCCACTGCCTACCTCTCAACCTCAGTGCCTACTCTTTTCTGCCCATAGCTTTGGCTGTATGAAACCATTTCCCCAAACACTCCACACCTTTGCACATGCTCTGCTTGGAATAGTGTCCTCCCTCATATCTGTCAGGCAGTCTCCAGTTCAAGAGTCACTTCCTCTGATGAAGTCTTTAATAGTCTACCTGCCCAAGTTGGTCACTGCCTTCTTCATGTCACT
>NW_012148430.1:1916669-1917784 GCF_000956105.1 Propithecus coquereli
TTGCATAAGTCTAAGCTCATTTATGGTAATAAGTGGAGAAGAAAAAGTTGGAAAGAAAATAATGTTAGCAATCTTTAGCTCTACTTTAGGATTAGGGAGTCTTTTAATGTTTTTATTTATCTGTGGTTTTCAAGATTTCTATAATGAACGTGTAGTGCTTTTTATAATAGAAAAAACTTAAAAGAATTTGTGATTAAACTTGATACCTTTGGGAGATTAGATCAACGGTCTCATTTGTCCCTGATGTATTACTTTGTTTTTTCTTCGTTATAATATAGTGTTTTTATGCAATCTGAAGTCTTTTCTGTAATAAGGAAAGGTATATAAAGATAAATAGAAAACAAGTCTAGTGTTTGTAACCAGTAACAACAGTTCACACATCAAGATAACTTTAGCTGAAAGTAAACGTAATTTATAACTACCCTCGCTGTAATAGTTAAATCACAACTGTACATAAATGTGTTAAGTTTCATTGAGCTCTTACTGTTGGCATCAATTGATGGTCTCTTGTGAGAAGTGTGATGGATTTGTTTGGGAGTATTTGTTTCTCTGAGAATTATCCCTGCCCAAAGACTATATTAAAGATCCCAGGTAGATCTAAACACCAGATAAGTTTATAGGGTCCTTCTTTCATCAGACAGTGCGGATTGGTTCATGTGGACCACTGGTCTAGATTACTTTTATGAAGTGAAATATGTGTCACAGAATCTTAAAGTTGAACATGTTTTCAGTAATTACGAAGTCCAGTCTTGTTTAAGCAAGGAATTTTTTTTATTATAGAGAACAAAATCACACTTAAGAGTTTATTGTAAAGATAGGAGCTATCTCAGTGGCACAGGAAAAGAAATGCAGCTGGCCTCACAGGAAAAGCTGTCTATAGTCTAGACCCAACGCCAGCCAATGTGTATGCTAGTGACTGACCGGTCAAAATTTGGTTGTGTCATCTTGAAACATAACTTCAGTGAGGTGGTGATAGACCTTAGAACTTTAAGGTCATACAGACTTGGAGACAGACTGTTTTGGGCCAGTGCAAGCAGAAACAACTATTTGAGAGAAAAGAGGCAGAGAAAAAAGTATGCAAAGAGATCTTGTGATCCCAGGAATTAGTTTTTCTC
>NW_012148430.1:1921194-1922982 GCF_000956105.1 Propithecus coquereli
ATACTAATTTCAGGAAATGTTCAGCATTAACCTATGGGACCAAAGGAAATACAATGTCCATTTAAAAATCTTTTTCAAATATTGCTAATTTGATTGCACTTTCATGCTTTCATGTTGCAGAAATCTACTTGGAATGCTTGTGAGTTAGAAAATAATTACATCTAGGTAATACATACAGAATTATGAGAGTTCAGGCCTTGGAGTAAAACCTGGTTTGACTTGCCACTTAACCATTGTTTTTTAGTTGTATGACCTTGGACTAGTGTTTAACTCCTCTGAGTCTGAGTTGAATCATCCGTAAAATGGGGATAATGTATAATGGAAGTATCTACTTCATGACTTGTTATGAGAGTTAAATAACATAATTCCTGCAAAGTTACTGAAACATGATGAGTGCCCAATAAATGATAACTAGCCTATTGTAAAAACTTTTGTCTCTTGTACGGTTGGCATTGCTGCTACTATTGTGGAAATTCTTAGTAGCTGTTCTATATATTACATAATATACGTTTCATATGCATGATTATTTTAAATTAAGACAATGCATATTTAGCAGCGTAACCTTTATGTAACTGAGAAACCGTTTAATCAGTGATACGGCTTGGTTAATTTGCTAAAACCTATGGGAACATATTGAAGTAGTCATCACCTGCATTGCTTTAGCTAAATTATTTATGTATTTGGAACATCCAGCTCTCCTCATTAGGATTTTTACCATTCTATTTCAGTAAGGTAGGATGAAGGAGTAAAAATGTAATAGTTGGAATAAATGATTTATGAAGACCTGGAGTCATAGCATTTGAAACAGAACATGTATACTTCTGATATTTGTTGTTACGTGTTGATTAAAAAGAATTCATATGACCAACCATATTTCCAGTGTGTATTCACTCAACAGATGTATATTGAGCAGCTGTTATAACTGAAAACCTGTGTTCATCAGTCTGCTTTATTCAGGGATGAATTGCATGTTTCTTCTCAGTGAGCTTGTAGACTAATTGAGATAAGACATGCATATATAAATAATAAAAGAAAGTAAGAAATGCCACTTGTGTTCAGTGTGAATTGTATGGTCAGCTGTGTTTTTCTTCAGAGATATCCTTTGATCTATTGCACTTCCTGCTATTTAATTATCCAGAGGTCACTAACTTAGTCTACATCTCATAGCCAAGACCTTAGAAAGACCTTGTCAAGAACTGTGAAAGGATTGAAAATTTAGCCTACAACATCCACAATTTTGTGGATGTTGGTAGAAGACATGAGATTCTTGAGTTAGACAGAGGACTTTATTATTTATGCCACTGCAAGCAACATGAGCTTTACGTTTGTGTTGGTTTTCCTTGCTGTCCCCCCCGCCCCAGGTTCCATGGGAGTGACACAGAGGTTCAGGTGGATGCTACCCACGGGGTGGGTTTGCATCATAGCTGAGAAACCCTGAGCTTAGAGGACCTGAATCTTTCATAGTGGGCTGCACTGTGTAGAAACCTACCTGACCTTTGTTCCATAAGCAGACCTTACCTTTATTATGTTGGACAGTAAACAAACCTGTTCCTCTGCTCAGGCTGAAGATGTTATCCTCTTAAGACTATTCCCTATCCTGTATATCGTTAAAAAGATAGTCTGGGTAAAAGCCTCCAGTGCCCTGTGCTTGCAAGCTGTGCAGAAATGCTAGAGACCCATGGAGAATTGTTTCCCAAAGAGGTCTCTGATTAGCCAGCCGAAATGGGTGTCACAGGGTTCATGTATTAATATTCACGTAGCTTTATTCTTTTTTTTTTTTTTTTTTTT
>NW_012148430.1:1923032-1923836 GCF_000956105.1 Propithecus coquereli
TAGTTTTATGTAAAATTTATACATTTATACAAAATGCCAAGAAGGCTATGATGGATTATGACTGAATTGTTGTCTCCCATATTTACCATAAGGTAGAGTACATTCTTTCACTAAGGTAGTAAGCAAAGTTAATCATAAGGTCACATAATTTTAGAGCCAAGAGGAGCGTTAGAGATCATTTTGCCTTCTAATTCTAAAATGAAGAGAGTTAGACTGGGATAGAGAGGTGAAGTGATTTGCCCAAGGTGGTTACCTAGGTAATGGTTTTAGATCTTAAGCCTCTAATTCAGCACACTACATTATATTTTTTAAGAAAAATCTTAGTGCAACATAACAGAAACTAGCCTCTCTCTCCCCCTAAAAGGCTTCCAAAGGAATGAAGAGAATAACTGTCTTGACTTGTGATTTAGATACCTTTTTATGTGAAGGTGATGGATGGATATTTAACTATATAACCAGAACAGTACTGCACTATGAAAATGATACAAAAGAAATAAGAGACATGGTCCCTGTGTGTTGGTAACTTCTTCTAACTGGAAGTGTAGGCCCCTAGAGTGGGAAAACTCCTTTTTAAAAAAATAGCTACATGCTGCTGTATTACGTGGATCTTGGAGAGTTTTCATGATACAATCTGAAAGTGTCCATTATATAATATGGATAAACAGGGACAACAAAGCAGTTTAAGTAATTAAAGCTTTTTTCCCCCCTCCTTTCTGTCTCCCTAATTAAAACTTTTGCGTATTAGAAGCTTACGTAAAATAGTGAAATCTTGCCTTTGTGGTAATCTCAGGATCCATGCTTTTG
>NW_012148430.1:1929644-1930878 GCF_000956105.1 Propithecus coquereli
AACATAAGGAGAAATAAAAAGGGAATAATTTTATAATAGAATATGCATTTCAAGTGTAAATGTTTGGGCATGACTACACTTGAAGACATAATAAAGTAGATGCTTATACATACTTACAGTGAGAAAGTTCGGGTTTAAGAGAAATAAAACGAGTTCTCTGAATAATGCTGATGGTTTTTCTTTAACATTGATATAAAGGCAAAATAATATTTATGCATATAGGTAGAATATTGTGGATTTGTCATGTGTACATGTCTGCTGACTAATCCAGATGTGTTGTCCTAGTCATTCAAATATCATGAGAGGCCTTTGCTGTTGGTGGAATAATTTTCTGTAATGGTGAACTGAGCTTTTTAAATTTTGAAAAGAACAAATTTTTCCTGTTTACACTATAACCGAATTCCTGGAAAAGAGATTTTTCACCAGTGTGAATTTACAGGGCAGTATTTGAAAATTCAGTGGTGGGGGACATACTGCTTCATTGTGTGAGTTTTCCCTGGCATTGCAGATTGTCGGTCATCCTGTTCCCCTCATCCCCCCAACTGTAGTACTATCCAGTCAAAATAGCAAACAAAAATACGTTTGCTAAGGGGTAGTACCACCAAAAGGATTATATTTGTAGCACTTTCAGTAAGCGATATAACTAACTTTTTCTGAGGATCTGGAAAGGTAGATTTCATCAGACCTCTTTAATTGCCTCCCCCACCATCTTTCTATCTCACCTTTACCTCCCATAAAATTCAATGTAAAAGTTTTGTGAATATTTACCTATGTATGTTTTTCTGAGATAGGATATAGCTTTCATCAGATTCTCAAAGGATTCTGTGACACACAAAAGTGGACCAGATGTTTCTTCCTAAGACCTTTTTTTAGCTGTTAAATTTGGTTATTCTTGTGCTAACGGTTATCAGTGCTCGCTAATTTTCCATTTTAACCAGGAAAATGGGCTCAGACTCTGAACTGTGTGCTGGGAGCAACCCTCATTGAGAGGCTTGGTTAGAGGGACACAATGGAGCAGAAAATCTCAAATTCATTTGTTAGGTGGGTTTATTATAGGTAATTTTACAGTTTACTCATAACGTTATATGTCCACTTAAGAATTTTGTTTTGAATCGGTGAGGTTTATTTCTTTTGACAAATTATCTTCATCTTTAGATGGTTTGCATTTTTAAGTCTAAAACGACCATGATCTATAATTGACCATTTATAATCCCTGCTGGGCAATAAATTTAAA
>NW_012148430.1:1933408-1935667 GCF_000956105.1 Propithecus coquereli
TAGATACCCCTCACACAGGAGCATCCAGATTCATAAAACAAATTCTACTAGATATAAGGAAGGAAATAAACAGCAGCCTTGTATTAATGATAGCCAGGGACTTCGACACTCTACTGATAGAACTAGAGAGATCATTAAGGCAGAAAATCAACACTCGGCTTAAGTGGGATTCTAGAACAAATGGACCTAACAGACATTTACAGAACATTCTACCCAAAAACTGCAGAACATACATTCTTCTCAGCACATGGGACATTTTCCAAGATATATGTTAGGCCACAAAACAAGTCTCAGCACAGAAAAAATTATAATCATACCATGTTTCTTTTCAGACCATGGTGGAATACAACTAGAAATCAATTGTAAGAGGAACTCACAAAACTACACAAACACATGGAAATTAAACAAACTGCCGCTCAATGACCTTGGGTCAATGATGAAATCAAGGCGGAAATTAAAAAATTTATCGAATTGAATGACAAAGGTGACAGAAGCTTCCAAAAATCTCTGGGATACAGCAAAAGCAATGCTGAGAGGGATGTTAATGGCACTAAATGCCTACATCAAAAACACAGATCACAAATTAACCACCTAGTGTCACACCTCAAGGAACTAGAAAAAGTAGAACAAACCAAACCCAAAGCTAGCAGAAGAAAAGAAACAACAAAGGTCAGAGTGGAACTAAATGAAATGGAAACCCAAAAAACAATATAAAGAATTAAGAAAACAAAAAGTTCATTCTTTGAAAAGATAAAATCACTGACCACTAACTAGATTAACTGGAAATATTAATAGAAGAGAAAGGATTCAAATAAGCTCAATCAGAAATGAGAAAGGAGATATTACACCTGATACCATGGAAATACAAAATATTTGAGACTACTATGAAAACCTTTACACACACAAACTAGAAAATCTAGAGGAATGGATAAATTTTTGGAAACATGCAACCTCCCAAGCTTGAATCAGGAAGAAATAGAAATTCCGAATAGACCAATAATGAGTGGAGAGATTGAAACAGTAATAAAAACACTCCCAATAAAAAAAGGGCCAGGATTCACAGCCAGATGCTACCAGACCTACAGAGAACAACTGGCACCTGTCCTACTGAAACTGTCCATAACACTGAGAAGGAGGGAATCTTTGCTAACTATTCTGTGAAGCCATTATCACTCTGATACCAACATCAGGTAAGGACACAACAAAGAAAGAAAGCTATAGACCAATATCCCTCATGAACATAGATAAAAAAAATCCTCACCAAAATACTAGGAAACCAAACCCAGTAGCATATCAAAATGATAATTCTTCATGATCCAAGTGGGTTTCATTCCAGGGATGCACAGATGGTTCATCATACACGAATCAATAAATGTGATTCACCACATAAAAAAATTTAAAACAAAAATCATGTGATTCTCTCAGTAGATGGAGAAAATCATTCAGTAAAACCCAGCACCTCCTGTATGACAGAAAGCCTCAACAAACAATGCATGGAAGGAATCATACCTTAAAATAAACCACAGCCACATTATACTGAATGGGGAAAAGTTGAAAGCATTCCTCTTAAGAACTGGAACAAGACGAAGGATGCCCATTGTCACTGCTTCTAGTCACCATAATACTGGAAGTCCTAGCCAGAGCAATCAGGAAAGAAAAAGAAATAAAGAACATATAAATCAGGAAAGAGGAGGTCAAACTGTTTGCCAGTGATATGATCTTATATCTAGAAAACCATAAAGACTCCACCAGAAGACTCTTACAATTGATAGATAAATTCAGTAAAGTCTCAGGTTACAAAATTAAAGTACATAAATCGAGAGTGTTTCTATATACTAATTACAGTCAAGCTAAGAGTCAAATCAAGAACTCAGTACCATTTACAATAGCTAGAAGGAAAGTAAGATACCTAGGAATAAACTTAACCAAGAAGGTGAAAGATCTTTATAAGGAGAACTATAAAACACCTATGTTCTTTCAACATCTATGATGAAAGAAATCATAGAGGACACAAACAAATGGAAAAACATCCCATGCTCATGGATTAGAAGAATCAGCATTGTTAAAATGTCCATACTGCCCAAAGCGATTTACAAATTCAGTGCAATTTCCATCAAAATACACCAATGTCACTTTTCACAGATTTAGAAAAAACAATCCTAAACTTCATATGGAACCAAAAAAAGGCCCAAATAGCCAAAGCAATTCTAAGCACAAACAACAAATCTGAAGACATCAGGTTATCTGCCTTCCAGTTAT
>NW_012148430.1:1935717-1937417 GCF_000956105.1 Propithecus coquereli
AGAAGAAAGAATTTCAGAGCTTGAAGAGAAGGCTTTCAACTTAACCGAGTTAGTCAAAGATGAAGAAAAAAGATCCAAGAAGAAAGAACAATCTCTCTGAGAAATGGGGAGAAGAAAAAGCAAAAAACATGGAAAACCTATTTGAGGGGATAATTCCCTGGTGTCACCAGAGATTTAGACATTTCAGATATAAAAGGTTATCGAACACCTGGAAGATTCATGGCAAGTAGGACATCACCAAGGCGCACATAGTCATCAATATGGCCAAAGTCAAAATGAAGGAGAAAATCCCATAAGCTGTGAGACTATAGCAGCAAGTAACTTACAAAGAAAAACCTATCAGACTAAAGGCAAACTTCTCAGTAGAAACCTTACAAGTCAAAAGGGGTTTGGGTCCCATTTTTAGTCTTCTTAAACAGAATAACTGTGAGCCAAGAATTTGTATCCTGCAAAACTAAGTTTCATAAATGAAGGAAAAATAAAGTCTTTCCCAGACGAGCAAACACTAAGGGAATTTGTCAACACTAGACCTGCCCTACAAGAAATGCTTAAAAGTGGTCTATATGTGAAACAGAACAATTGATACCCAACCAGCGTAAAAACACTCAAAAAGTTAAAACTCACAGCTCTTATAAAACAGTAACACAAATGAGAAAACAAAGTGACTAGGTAACAATCAACATGACGAACAGAATAGTATGTCACATATCAATAGTAGAATTGAATGTAAATGACCCACTTAAAATATATATATTGGCTGAATGGATAAAAACACAACTCAAATAATAGGCTATCTCTGAGAAGCCCATTTAACTTGCAGAGATTCTCATAGACTCAAGGTAAATGGGTGGAAAAAAATATTCCATGCAAACGGAAACCCAAAATGAGCCAGAGTAGCTATTCTTGTATCAGATAAAGTAGACTTTAAATCAACAGTGGTTAAAAAAAGACAATCATATAATGATAAAGGGATCAATTTGAGAAGATACAACAGTCCTGAATATAGATACCCCTCACACAGGAGCATCCAGATTCATAAAACAAATTCTACTAGATATAAGGAAGGAAATAAACAGCAGCCTTGTATTAATGATAGCCAGGGACTTCGACACTCTACTGATAGAACTAGAGAGATCATTAAGGCAGAAAATCAACACTCGGCTTAAGTGGGATTCTAGAACAAATGGACCTAACAGACATTTACAGAACATTCTACCCAAAAACTGCAGAACATACATTCTTCTCAGCACATGGGACATTTTCCAAGATATATGTTAGGCCACAAAACAAGTCTCAGCACAGAAAAAATTATAATCATACCATGTTTCTTTTCAGACCATGGTGGAATACAACTAGAAATCAATTGTAAGAGGAACTCACAAAACTACACAAACACATGGAAATTAAACAAACTGCCGCTCAATGACCTTGGGTCAATGATGAAATCAAGGCGGAAATTAAAAAATTTATCGAATTGAATGACAAAGGTGACAGAAGCTTCCAAAAATCTCTGGGATACAGCAAAAGCAATGCTGAGAGGGATGTTAATGGCACTAAATGCCTACATCAAAAACACAGATCACAAATTAACCACCTAGTGTCACACCTCAAGGAACTAGAAAAAGTAGAACAAACCAAACCCAAAGCTAGCAGAAGAAAAGAAACAACAAAGGTCAGAGTGGAACTAAATGAAATGGAAA
>NW_012148430.1:1954227-1955965 GCF_000956105.1 Propithecus coquereli
AATGTGTAGAGTGGGTTGTGGTCACTTTCCTTTTTCCCCTTATGGATTGCAAATTTGAATCTTTTTCTGTGGTTCATAGGAGGGATTTGAAAGATAAGATTTTTGTGTGTGTGTGACTTAATATATACAATAATATGGATAAATAGAATTGTTTGGTGCAATTTGATTATAATCTGATGTGACTCTTACCTTGATCTGGAGGCCATTTGCTCTACTGAAAAGGAAACAAGGCCAGGTGTGGTGGCTCATACCTGTACTTCCAGGACTTTGGGAGGCTGAAATGGATCCTTGAGGCCATGAGTTTAAGACCAGCCTGGCAACATAGTGAGATCACATCTGTACAAAAAATTTTTAAAGAATTAGCTAGGCGTGCTGGCACATACCTGTAGTCCCAGCACTTGGGAGGCTGAGGCAGGAGGATTGCTTGAGCCCAGGAGTTTGAGGTTGCAGCGAGCTATGATGATGTCACTGCTCTCTAGCTTTGGGGAAAAAGCAAGACTCTGTCTTAAAAGTAAACATGTAGATTAAGTACATGGGCTCAGTTATTGTGTTACTCTTTCAGGATAAACTGAAATGAAAAAGTCCCTGAATGGTAATTAGGTGTTGACCAAATTATTTACTGAATTTTAAAAGTGCCTTTTTAAAGACATTTTGAGGTATTTGCCCAAAGCAAAAAATAGTGATGCATATGTTTTTATCGTAAAGCGAGGATTAGATGGCATGTTTATGCTTCCCATTTGGAGTTTTCTTTCTCTTTTGCCTAGGCTGTCAGGAAGCTAATAGCTTTATTCATAGCTCTTATTATTGGAACCAAGAAAACATAACAGCACATTGTCTGGATTGACTTTTTTTTTTTAAATTGGATATTTTCTCACTTAGAGTTTTATGTTATTTTTTACAATAATTTAATAAACAGATCTGGCTGTCTTTCATCTGGGATTCTGTTATACTCTGGAGATCAGACTCTTTGAGGTTATAGTCTGAAAAGGGTTGGAGCTTAGGGATTTGATACTGCTGATTAAGAGCAGTTCTCACTGCTTTAAAAACCAAACCAGAAGTTGATGGAAATGATATGGCTACACTTGAGCCTAGCCGTTTACCACCTCTTGGAGGAGAATAGCAGGTATGCCTCCCTGTAGGTATAGCCCATAGTAATCCAAGAAAGCAGTTTTGGATCTGCCTTAGTGCTTGAACGATTACTGAATGGAGTTCCCAGAGTTCCACACTATGGATGGAACATGAGCAGAAGTAATTTGGGCCTGGAACTTTTTCAGAGCAAGTATTATTAGTAACATAAAGGCCATTCAGTAACTTCACAGTACTCCAGAGAATATCTGATTCTGAGCCTTGATGAGGTAGCTGCAGAATGTAATTTTCACTAATTGAATTAGTATGTTAAATTGTAGGGAATATCTGCTAAAGGTGATTTTTTAGAAAACATTTTATTTTGGAAAACTTTACCTAGAAAAGTTTATAGCAGTACAGTGAACCTCTATGAGCCTATGACTAGCTTTAACAATTACCAGTTTGTGGTTAATCTTATTATGTCTAAATCCCATTATTTCCCATCTCACATACTATTTAAGGCAAATGCCAGATATCATATAGTTTCATCTCTGTTTCAATATATCTTTCAAAGTACTTTAAAAAAAGGATAAAAGAGTTTTAATGACAGTACCATTATTATGCCTTTAAAAATTTAACGTATCATTAATATAAAACTACCAGGCAGCATTCA
>NW_012148430.1:1956015-1957195 GCF_000956105.1 Propithecus coquereli
TTTTTTTTATCAAGTATTTCTCCTTTAGATACCCCAGTTGTCTAATTTTAAAGTATCATGAAATACTAAAATGAAGCCTAAATTCACATTATAACTAGTTTTATTACAATAAAAATGATTTAATCTGAGCTTACAGGCTTTATAGTAGTTACTGTAGGTGAAGTTTTGAAAATCTTTACAAAGTAAGTATAGAAGGGGCAGTCATAGATTCATGTTTATTTTTTAATAGCCATTTGTTATTTTGTGGGTTGTAAAGGACTTAGTAATATCAGAAAGGTGGGCAAATTAAAAATAATTAGAATCTATAAAGTTGATTCTGGATCCATAATGTAAATAATCTAGTGTTTGATTTCTTGAACCTTTCTTGGTTGTCTTGAAATTTGCATATTAGTCAATGAGGTATAGGAATCATATGCAAACAAATGAAGAAGACAATGTATCTTTTCTTATTTAGTAATGCTACAGCCATTTGACTATGATCCGAATGAAAAGAGTAAACACAAGTTTATGGTACAGACAATTTTTGCTCCACCAAACACTTCAGATATGGAAGCTGTGGTAAGTATAGATGTTGAACAGAATTTATTTTGGGGAATGTAGTTTAAACTGTTGATTTTGTTTAGTACTCAATAGAGCAACTTAATTTTTAGAAATTTAAAATTAAGTTTAGATTTAAAAAAAAATCAATAAGTCTGTTGATTGTAGATAATCCTGGCTTAATTTCAAGAATGAAAATTTTGAAATAGTTTTTTTAGAAACAATTTAGAAATGCTACTACTAAGAAGAAAGTCCTGTGATTGCTAGTGATGTCAGTGCGATTTTAATGGGTGGTGATAGTAGCTCTAGAATTACATAAAAGTTTTGTGACATCAGCAGATAACAATGGCAAGGTGATCAACATGGAGTGCAGCAGTGTATTCCAGCTGAGCCAACCAGTCACACTCATTTTCTATTTGTTCCTTTCGGTGAAACCTATTTGTATGATCATACTTCCTATGTCTCATGTTTGGTGTTGTTTATTTTTAGTGGAAAGAGGCAAAACCTGATGAATTAATGGACTCCAAATTGAGATGTGTATTTGAAATGCCCAATGAAAATGATAAATTGGTAAGTGGGAAAATACAAGAAAATTGGAAGCTATTGAGCTCTCAGTTTCTTTGGTTGATTTTGGTTCTGTTTT
>NW_012148430.1:1957245-1959407 GCF_000956105.1 Propithecus coquereli
TGATTGAATGATTGATTAAACCTAATTAAGATGAAGCAGGAACTCTGTTTTCATAGGGTGTAATATCTTCAGATGTAGATACTAGATCTTCAGATGTAGTATCTTCAGTTGGCCTAGTAAAATGAACTTGGCACTGGTTTGCAGACCACTGGAAAATTCTGATATTTTCAGTAATGTGGTAAGAACATACTGTAAGAATACAATTGTAGATGTATTTCATAGTTTGAAACTTTCAAAAGGCTTTTTTTTAATAGAACTAATGTATATTTACAGTAGAAATTTTGTGAAACATGGTAAGGAATGAAGGAGAAAATACTACTTACATGTAAGTCTACCACCTGGAGAAAGGCACTGTTAGCCACTTGGTGTATTTGTGCATACAGACGTCAACACATAAATATAATAGAGATTGTATACATTCAATTTTGAATTCTTTTTTTGTTTTGTTTTGAATTCAATTAAATTTTTTTTCCTCTTTAATGTTTGAACCTTACAGGCCCCTTTACAGATGTAGTCACTACAAATCTTAAATTGCGAAATCCATCTGATAGAAAAGTGTGTTTCAAAGTGAAGACTACAGCACCTCGCCGGTACTGTGTGAGGCCCAACAGTGGAATTATTGACCCAGGGTCGACTGTGACTGTTTCAGGTAGCAAATCATGTCCTGAATATATGTACATTTTAATTTTGACATTTTATGATTATGTTTAATTTGGTTTAATTATTTGGATTTCAGCTGGAGGGAGGGAAATAATTTTTATGTTACTCTGGCTTTGCCTTTAAAGATGTCCGTTATCCTACCATATGCAAACTGTTGTGGAAAATTTCTCACCCTCATCTTGTCGGGGGAGGTATTTGTAAGGTATTATTGATAAGTTGTTATTGTCAATTTAAAATTTTTTATCTAGCTTTTGTTTCTGTAACTCACCACTACATTCTGTTTTTATTATTTTATCTTTGCAAAATCACACCGTTTTTGTTATTGGTCATTCTCATTTAGATCTTGAGCTTATTACATATTGCATGCAGCTATGGAAGTGTTGTCATTCTTTTGCTTAAAAAAGTACAATGCCTCTTTTTTTGCCTATTGAATCAAATCAGGTGAGTCTTCATGCCTTTTATTATGAATGCCAACAGTGTCCTGCATTTGGAAACTTTATTTTTGTTACTCTGTTATGTCTTTATTTGTAGTTGAAGAAGTATGCTTGGTTCCTGCAATATATGGATTCCTTACTCCTGCTGTGGAGTCAATCTATGCTGGTGCCATAGTTAATGCCCTCTGTAAACTGTTCCTTTCTTCCCTCAGATAGTCCCTCAGATTTCTGAGGACGATACCCCTTAATTATATATCTAACATACCTAGGAAATAGGAAGCAAGTATTAGAGTGTATATGGTTCCATCATGGGAGAACCTCTTAAGTTTGTAACAGTAGTTCTCATCTCCCACTTTGTGTTGCGATAACATGGGGAGGATGAACACACGAGTTCATCTCAGAATCTTTGGGGGCATGGCTTAGAAATGTGTACATTAACAGTAACAAGAATGCCCGGGTGATCCTGACAGGCAATCCTAAAATATAATTCTGTATCCGTTTTCTAGTTTTCAAATCCATAGCAGATTAAAAATAGCAAATTATACAGAGAGTGAGAATCTAGAGTAGGCACCTTGAGAGTATTTAGAAGTGGAACCTGACTACAAGGGTAGTAAAGGACAGACCATAGTCAGAGTTCTTAGTGACACTAAATCCTCCCTCAGTAGGTATAGGCCAAAACTCAAGAGCTAGGAAGCTCTAGAAAAGATGTTTTTCGTGCGTCTTGTGGTAAGGTGGCCTGGGAGGAATCCTTTCATGTTTGCTTGCAAAGTCCAGTTCATCAGTTCCTGAGAAAGATGGATGGACAATAAGATAAAGGAAGCAATGCATGCATTCTAGATGTTGCTCTCTACATCTTTAAGCCTTTAGCTAAATTGGAAGGAGGTAGAATTATTTCAATCCACGTAGTTAAAAATAGTTTATTGGTATAAACAGCTATATCCCTAGGAATCCATAAAACTATTACAGAATGACTTTTCTTTGAGGGTTCCAGATTGCTGAAGTTTAAGAACATTAAGAAAATTTATACTTTTCAAAGCACTTTTCTCCACATAAACCCATTGCATTGAG
>NW_012148430.1:1972707-1974712 GCF_000956105.1 Propithecus coquereli
TTCAAGAAGCTCTGGTCCATTTCAGTGGAAGGTGGCATTTCAGGATCACAGTCTGTGCCCTGGGACAAGATTGATATTTAATTTTATCAGAATTTCTTTTGATCAAGATTGGAGTCATTTGTCATTCAAAAGCACATCTTCAAATGCTAAAATTTTAATGATAAAATTATGTCAGCAGCATATAGGATGATGTGGATTATTTTATTTCTTGTGGTAATGATTGCATTTTATGATTGGAATATGTTCTTGAAGATCTTGGATAATTCAAAACATGCAAAATCCAACACTGATCCTGAGAACAATGGGCAGGTACTTCTGTGAACCAACTGAAGTGTTGTATCAGTGTAGCAATACAATAAATATGGCTTAGGATTGTCATTGCTCACTAGCCTTGCCATTATGACTTTTGATGGATATTTTTAAGTGTTGAGAATTCACATTTCAAGTATTACACTTAAAATGAGACTTTAAAATTTCATCATACCACTATTTCAAGTTTATATAATTCAAATGTGCAAAAGTTGTAGCTATACTGTATATAAGCTAGAGGTGGCTTTAATTGATTGTGTATGTTAAAAAGAAGAGAGGCCAAAACAGGGCTGTGTTTTTACAAGGCAGTATTTCCCAGCGTATTAGGTTGGAAGAGTTCTGTAGTCAAGTGAGTTTGGAAAAATTCTGCAAATACCTTGTCTCCAAAATAAATCACGTGGCGTATTTGCATATTACAGGCTCCAGTAAGACTAACAGTAAAGAAATAAGTTTAGCCCAGCATTTCTTTTCTGTTTAATAGAACCTAATTAACTTACGAAATATCAGGTCTGAAAAATACACTTTTGGAAATGTTGTTCTACTTAAATTCCTTCTTGTAGTATTACTAATCTCCAGATTCTACAAGAAATGTTAATTACTGAGAAATGTGTTTAAATTCAGTGCAACCTAGCCCAAATCCAGTTCTGTTGTTAGTGGACTGTGACATGTAATCAATTTAATGTTGCCTCTTGTCCTTTATGGAAAATATGAAGTCTTAAAGTACCAAATATGAAGTCTTTATGATAGTACAAAATATAGAGGAAAGTTTTTGTTTCTTTGGTTTATAATAACAAGAATGAAACCTTTTCTATCTGTGTAAAAATACTCACAGAACACCTCTTTCTTAAATACTGTGTTCACGCGATGATGACTCTGTCGATAATTGTATCTTGCTATTTCCATGTCAGAATTGTCTGTAGGTGAAGTTGATAAAACTGCTTAAAAATTATAGTATCTTTGACACATTGGTTTCTTTCTAGCATCCATAGATAAAATTACTTAATATCCCCATTCTGTATGTTTATCTTAGATTTACTTAAACAAAATTCAGTTTAGTTTTTAGCTGAGTTGCTGGTGACAGCTTAAGGTTTAACATACAACTTTCCTTTCCTTTTCCCTTTTCCCTTCTTTTCTCCCCCCCTCCCCCCCCGTATTTTTTGGTAAAGAGACAGGGTCTCCCTATGTCGCTCAAGATGATCTCAAACTCTTGGGCTCAGGGGATCCTCCTGTCTCAGCCTCCTGAGTAGCTGGGACTATAGGCATATGCTAACACACCTGCATTTAAATGATTTTTTTTCTTTCTTTTTAAGAACAAATTTTTAGATGTATTTCAGTTCATCAGTGGCCTATAGTATCTTCATGTGAGTTATTTTGAGTATGGAGAGCCGTTCAGCATGTTCTCTATATTGTTGGTAGCTGGAGATGAATGATGCTGAAGTGCTGTTATACAAAATGAAGTTCTCTGTATTATTAGTTCTGATTCGGTATTGTCAACTCTGTTATGAAATACCTAATGTCCAATTAGTGGTAGTTTTTTTTTTTTTTAGGATTGAATTGTGTTGTTATTTTTGATGTTTTATGACCTACTCAGTTGTGTTCAATTCTCAAAAAATTTTGAGGCCTTAACTCTATTTGATGTTTTCCAAATTTCTTAAATGTGTTACATTTCATTAATGTCTTTCTTCTAACATCTGAT
>NW_012148430.1:1975967-1978531 GCF_000956105.1 Propithecus coquereli
AATTACTACTTCATATTTTGTTATCAATACAAATGTAGTAACCTCCCCATAACTGTCATTGTTGCTTATTTACATTGGTGTCCCACGTAGGAGAATTAAAACTCTCAAAACCGTAGGCCATAATTTAACTTACTAGTGTGGTTGTGTGTGTGTGTGGGTACACGCTTAACAGTCACTCAGGTAAAATGACAGCACATGAATAAGGTAACAGTTACTTTTTGGTGGTATGATGGGTGTTTTATGATTGCCTTTAACGTTTCTCCCTTACTGGAAACTTCAGGAACCCCACGGTTTTAACAGGTTGCTTATATTTTGATTTGGCTTTGCAGAGGGTATACATTCTAAGGCTTTTAAAAAAATAGGATCGTTTATCTAAATGTCTAATGGTTTTGTGATTTGGAGTTATTTACTTCTGGGAATCATGGTTTTAGAGAAACAGTAAATTGATTTTTCAGAGTACAAAAAAAAATCTTCAGATAACCTTGTTACTCAAATACTGTATTAACTCACAGGTGAAGACCTTAATTCTGCCTCTGACAATTTGTGCCAAAACTCTTGGTTTTAGCTGCTTTGTGTACATTTTACATCCCTTACTCATAATAGTTCTAAGAGTGTAGTCCTGTGTTTATGTCCTTCAGCCCTTGTTCTCCCAAGGCTTTATTGCACACGTCTACTCTGTCTTGTATTTTACCTTTACTCTTTTATTTCTAATCCCTAGCGCTCTCTTTTTCTAATTACTCCCAGTAGAAGTATTAGTCATTAAATATGAAATGTCTGATTTTGAGTCAAAAGTTTAGTTTATTATACCTCAAACAATAAGCAATACAATTAATCAAAGTATGTGCCTAAACTGTCGACACAGTTTTGCCATCTTAATGGTAGCTTGCTTATGCCAGCAGCGAAGAAGCCTGGAGAGCGAGTGGTGATGAAATCATGAAAGGCATTTCCCACAGGTTGTTGAGAACTGAATATTTTTCCTCTGAAGAAGTAGTCCAAAGCCTGGAAGAAGTGGTAGTCGGTTGGTGCAAGGTCTGGTGAATACAGTGGATGACAGAGACTTTCTAAGTCCAGCTTCTGTAGTTTGAGCAGCATTGTTTTTTGCAACATGCGGTCTTGCAAGAGAATTGGCCTGTCTCTATTGACCAATCTCAGCTGCTTAATTGCAAACATTTTCATCATTTTGTCCGGTTGGTTGCAGTAGACATCCGCTGTAATCGATTGACCAGGTTTCATAAAGCTGTAGTGGATAATACCAGTGCTAGACCACCAAACAGACACCATTACCTTTTTTTGATGACTGTTTGGTTTTGGACTGTGTTTTGGCACTTCATCTTTATCCAACCATTGTGCTGAACGCTTGCGATTGTCAAAAAGAATCCCTTTTTGGGGGATTAGCCACATCACTTACGGAGTTACTATGGAGTTACTAGCCAGAATGTCATGAGTCTTTAAATTTGTTTATTGGCCTGGGGCTGTGTGTGAGTGTGTGTATATGTATGTGTGTATTGGGCAGGGGGTTATTAAAAATGTTCAGATTGAGTGTTATCAAAGGTAAGAAAACATGAAAGTGTACTTGTTCAGATATTGACAAGTATTAATTAGTAAAAAAAAAAAAAATTAAGAGCTGCAAAGTTAGAGTTAGAAGGTGTATTCATTTTAGGAAAACATAAGGCTAGCATAAATTTAATAAAGTTATAAAGTATGTACATTTAAATAAGTAACCATAATGCAAGTAGATCATAGTTAATTTTTTTTGGGAAACAATATAAAAAGGTAGTTCCAAAACTTTTGTACTTTTTGCTTTAACATAGATATTGTTAGTATTATTTCTTACGCATAACACATTTTTATAGAGTATGTGAATATTTTAGAGCCTAATGCTTTCTGTGTCAGTCATTCCCCATATCATGCAGGAGAAATAAGAATTCGGTGCAAATCTGAGTCTATGTTTCCCATGCCATCTCAGGGTATAACTCCACCAGGGATTGCTCCGACTGCCACTGCAATGAGCAGCATCAACAACACAATTGCAACATCTGCCAATTATCACACGAAGAATGACCCCAGGGGACTCAGTGTGTTCAAACAGGAGAAGCAGAAGGTTTGTTATAGGGAGTTAACAGACATAGGAATTTATCAGTGTTAATGATTAAGTTAATGTAGATACCTAGCAGATAAAGTGGTACTGTGAGTATGCTATATGAAGTAGGTAGAATCGAATTTTTCAACTATGCTTAAAATTATAGCAGAACCACAAAGCTCTTAAAAATCATGCACACAAGCTCTACTGTTCTAAAAAAAAATGTTCAGACCTTAATAAAATCTCAATAGTGAGCAGAATTAATGTAAGTGTCAACTGTGTAATGCAGTTGGTGTAAGTTTTCCTGTGACTGAGATTTGGGGAACATAATTCTTAGAGAAAAGTGAGTATATGAAGCTTATTTGAATAGGATAGCAGGTATAGCAGTAAAGGTTGGAGCTGGCAAACATTGCAATTCAGGCAAGTATTTGTGTTTATACAAAAAAAGAGAAATGAAATTACTACTTCATATTTTGTTATCAAT
>NW_012148430.1:1980120-1981612 GCF_000956105.1 Propithecus coquereli
AAAAAAAAAAAAAAAAAAAGTGTCAAAATGAAATGTCAGAGATATCAACTGTCAAACTTGGTACTTAAGGAAATTAGACATTCCATACTTAATAACCTAATGTTTGAAATATTAGAATTGAAATTCTTAAGGTTGTTAAAAAGAAATTCATGAGTATAGTCATGCATTGCTTACTAACAGGAATATGTTCTGAGAAGTGTGTTAGGCAGTTTGGTGGTTGTGTGATCATCATAGAGTGCACTTACACAAACCTAGACGATACAGCCTACTATACAGCTGGGCTATATGGCGTGGCCTGTTGATCCTACGTTACAAACCTATGTAGCATGTTACTGTCCGGAATACTGTAGGCATTTCTAACACAATGGTAAGTATATGTGTATCCATACATATCCAAACGTTGAAAAGATACTGTAAAAATACCATTTAAAAGAGAAAATGGCAGACCTCGTAGGGCACTTAGCATGAATGGGGCCTTTTCAGGACTAGAAGTTTCTCTGGGGTAAGTCAGTGAGTGAGTGGTGAGTGAATGTGAAGGCCTAGGACGTTACCGCACACTACTTACTGTAGGCTTTATAAACACCACGCTTAGGCCACACTAAATTTACCAAAAAAATATTTTTTTCTTCAATAGTAAGTTAACCATAGCTTTTTGTGACTTTTAAACTTTATAAAAGGTTCAATTTTTAAACTTTGTGACTTTTATAATAACACTTAGCTTTTAAAATACAAACACATTGTACAGATGTATAAAACTATTTTCTTTCTTTATATCCTTATTCTGTAAGCTTTTTTCTATTTTTAAATTTTTTATTTTTTTGTTAAAAATCAAGACACAGACACACACATGAGCCTACACAGGGTAAGGATCATTGCTGTCACCGTCTTCCACATCCCATCCCACTAGACCAGGGGCAGTAACACACATGGAGCTGTCGTCTCCTGTGACAACAGTGCCTTCTGGAACACCTCCTGAAGGACTTGGCTGAGGCTGTTCCACAGTTGGTTTTATTTTTAACATAAGGAGAAGGAGTACACTCTAAAATAATGATAGAAGGTGCAGCATAGTAAATACATAAAACTTTTAAGTCATTTATTATCATTATCAAGTATTATGTATAATACATGATTATATGTGCTAGACTTTTATATGACTGGCAGCACAAGAGATTTGTTTACACCAGCATCAGCACAAACACGTGAGTAATGTACATTGTAGTATGTACGGCACCACCGTGGTTAGCTAAGATGTCTCTAGGTGATAGGAATTTTTCAGCTCCATTATAATCGTGTGGAACCATTATCACACATGTGGTCTGTTGTTGATCAAAACATTATGTTATACAGGGCATGACTGTACAACTCATAGATGGAGAGGAATACTGCAGGTAGCCTAAATAATATAAAATAGTGGAAATTGTACAAGATACGGTATAATGTCTTGTTTTAATTGATACATAGCCTTGACCTTTCAGTTTATTCTGAGTTGCGG
>NW_012148430.1:1981662-1983608 GCF_000956105.1 Propithecus coquereli
GGTTTGTTTGATTTGAGATCAAAATAAAGTCTAAACACTGCTACTGGATGACATGTTTCTTAAATCTCTTAGTCTATAGGTTCCCTCTCTGCTTTGCTCTTGGAAATTGTTAAACTAGGTTTGCCTGTGGACTTTCCCATAGACTAGATTTTGCTCATTGCATCCTGTGATGTCATTTAACTTTTTCTCTGTCCTTGGTATTTCCTATAATTAAAAGTTCTAGATGAGTTGTTCTCATCCAGGGGCAATTGATTTGCTCCTCTAGAGGCAATGTCTGGAGACAGTTTTGGTTTTTACAACTGAGGGATGGAGAGGGGTGCTACAGACATGCATTTCTCTAGAGAGTGGAGGCAAGGATGCTGCTCACCTTTCTACGGTGCACAGGATGGACCCTACGATAAAGAATTATCTGGCCCAAAATGTCAATAAAGTTGAGATTGAGAAAATATGGCCTAGGTCCATTAATTCATTTATGATTGCATAATGGTGATATTCTGTCATTTCTACTTCATGTAGTACTTAGAATACTTGTGTAGAGAGAAACTTGTTTTCGTCTAATACTTGGTTATTCAGTGATGGACTTTAGAAGGGCAGGATAAATGAGTCTCTCTTTAATTACAGGTTTTTAAAAAATTGTGTTGGTTCACAGGCATCCCTCTGGTGATGTACATTCAGTCTTCTTCCCTCCCTCCTTTTTTACTTTCCTCCTTACTTTCTAGATTGTTAGAGGTCATGGATTTAAACATTTTGGTTTCAGCTCCTTGTAGTTATTATTGATGCTCAGGTGAGTTGGTTGAGTTTTTTTGACCCCAGTATTCTCTGGTAATTCTCTTGATGTTTAATATGGCGAGATTTTTCCAGGCCCAGACTTGGACTCAGCTGTTTATTCAAGAAGCTCTGGTCCATTTCAGTGGAAGGTGGCATTTCAGGATCACAGTCTGTGCCCTGGGACAAGATTGATATTTAATTTTATCAGAATTTCTTTTGATCAAGATTGGAGTCATTTGTCATTCAAAAGCACATCTTCAAATGCTAAAATTTTAATGATAAAATTATGTCAGCAGCATATAGGATGATGTGGATTATTTTATTTCTTGTGGTAATGATTGCATTTTATGATTGGAATATGTTCTTGAAGATCTTGGATAATTCAAAACATGCAAAATCCAACACTGATCCTGAGAACAATGGGCAGGTACTTCTGTGAACCAACTGAAGTGTTGTATCAGTGTAGCAATACAATAAATATGGCTTAGGATTGTCATTGCTCACTAGCCTTGCCATTATGACTTTTGATGGATATTTTTAAGTGTTGAGAATTCACATTTCAAGTATTACACTTAAAATGAGACTTTAAAATTTCATCATACCACTATTTCAAGTTTATATAATTCAAATGTGCAAAAGTTGTAGCTATACTGTATATAAGCTAGAGGTGGCTTTAATTGATTGTGTATGTTAAAAAGAAGAGAGGCCAAAACAGGGCTGTGTTTTTACAAGGCAGTATTTCCCAGCGTATTAGGTTGGAAGAGTTCTGTAGTCAAGTGAGTTTGGAAAAATTCTGCAAATACCTTGTCTCCAAAATAAATCACGTGGCGTATTTGCATATTACAGGCTCCAGTAAGACTAACAGTAAAGAAATAAGTTTAGCCCAGCATTTCTTTTCTGTTTAATAGAACCTAATTAACTTACGAAATATCAGGTCTGAAAAATACACTTTTGGAAATGTTGTTCTACTTAAATTCCTTCTTGTAGTATTACTAATCTCCAGATTCTACAAGAAGTGTTAATTACTGAGAAATGTGTTTAAATTCAGTGCAACCTAGCCCAAATCCAGTTCTGTTGTTAGTGGACTGTGACATGTAATCAATTTAATGTTGCCTCTTGTCCTTTATGGAAAATATGAAGTCTTAAAGTACCAAATCTGAAGTCTTTATGATAGTACA
>NW_012148430.1:1995243-2004779 GCF_000956105.1 Propithecus coquereli
AAGACATGCACATAAATGAATAAAGCAAGGTAAATATGTATGCTGATTTTATAAAATGTGTATATGAAAAATATTGGAAGATAATATAAAATAGTGGAAATTGTACAAGATACGGTATAATGTCTTGTTTTAATTGATACATAGCCTTGACCTTTCAGTTTATTCTGAGTTGCGGTGTTAAATATGTTAATGTAATGTTACTGTTCATCAGTTTACTAAGAATCACAGCATGTTGAATCCCTCTAGTTTGCTTGTTTCATGGTTCTCAGAACAACCAGTCTTCTCTTTCTGGACCAGTCTGAAGCAACCCTCAAGAAATAAGCTGTTTTCCTGGAGTCAGATTTCACTAATGGAACTCCTGAATGGAAGCATATACTTAAAGTCACACTTGCTTAGTGTTTTCCATCAGGCTCTTTAGATTGTCACTACAGGGATGACTCACCTTCCCCCTTCTCATGTTTTTTAACTCCCAACTAAGTTAGGTTATATATGCTTATACTTTAAATATACATAAATAAATTAGATTTTTTTGCATCTGCTGCGTGTGTTGACTGGTTTGTAGTGGGCCTTAATAGAGTGTACAGTCCAGCTGTATTCTGTTTAACTTGTTTCATGACTTATTTGGTTCACTTTTGAAGTGTGTTTAAGCTTCGCTATGTTCTTTGCATTTCTAGTCTTATATTTATGCTCCACAAATTGGTTATGATATACCTTCTACTTTTTGTTATAAAAGCAATATAACATTAAGAAACATTTCAATGAAAAAGAAAAATCTAATTCTACCACCATAAGATATTCGTTGATGTATTTTTTAAAATTTGAAAGAATGGGAAGTTACCCATCAATTATTTAATAAATGTGAAATGTTTAATTTTGGTAAGGCACAGAATAGAATATTTAACAACATATTGTGTCATTTAAAAAGATAAAAGACATGCACATAAATGAATAAAGCAAGGTAAATATGTATGCTGATTTTATAAAATGTGTATATGAAAAATATTGGAAGATAATATAAAATAGTAGTTGGGTTGATGAGATGGTGGGAGATGATTTTCTCTCCTCCCCTCATGGTTTTAAATGTTCTGGAATTTCAAGAATTTATTTAAAATAAAAATCCAGTTGTGAAGAGCTTGATGATATTTTAATTTTTTCTCTTCACTGTTGGCCTCATGTGTATTCTCTTAGTTTTTTAGTCATCTTTCTGGTATGAGTATAGTATTTTTTCCCAATTCTTAACCAAAACCTAAACATTCTTCATTTGCCATATTGTTGACCATTGCCTCCTCCTTTACAGAGGAAGGTAGCAGGCCACCCTCATTATTGGAGGTTGGACTTGTGCTAGGATGGAATTTGAGCACACTTGGAAAATTATTTCGAAATTAGTTGTGATTAGTTTAAGGAAAAGAACAGGAAAGAATACTGGTAGAGAGCAAAATGTATCTGAAACATATTTTTAATAATACAGGTGGAATTGGGTGGTGGTGGGAGAGATTAGGGTGAAGAGCAAGATAGCTAGAAAAAGAAAAACTCATAGGAATTGAAGTAGGCTTCTTCAAAACCTTTCTCAACTGTGAAGCCTGAAGAAAAATGGAAAAATCTGCTGACAGGTCAAATACATAGTGTTGTACATTAGAACCTCATTATAGCTTTTAATTTTTAATGGATTAGTCAGTTTTTACATTGATTTAGGCATATTGATCAAATTATATCCCCTTCATAAGAAATACTGGTTTTGCCCTTTGAATAAACTGCTAATATAAATTTGGCAGCTGAGAATGGTGGTCAGGTGTGCAGCCTCTAATAAATCTGAGTATTGTGGAATGCCATAATGTTGATTTTGTAATGTCTTTGTCAGCAGTTTATATTTGAATAAAGAAGGTTTGTCTTCATCTAAAAATTTTTTTAACAAGAATTTAATTAAAATGAAAAAGAAGACTCACTGCACTAATACTGGTATGTGATCATAAATGATGGTAGCATAAAGGGTGTTGGGGCACTTGAGACCATAGGCTCAGAAATACTTGAGTACTGCCATAGGTTTACCTTCAGGGCTTTACCACTAGTTTCAAATGGTTAAGTGTTGGTAAGAATTAAGATCTTGGGGCTCATAGTCTTAAAAGTGTCTTAAGTACTGTCTTGATGCTGAATCACATGAATGAAAGCAAACAGTGTTACTAATGATTTGAAAGAATCACTTATGTTTGATCATAAACTTTGAAGGAATCATTTATGTTCCCTCTTTTTTTTTGTAATGATGCATTTATTATCTCCCTTTCAATATTTATATTATTTTTTCCCATTAACAGAAGTTAGATTTTCTTTTCAAAGTTTCTCTTAGCTAGTTCCTGATTTCATTGGAATGATTACGATAATATCCCCCTGCCCCCCAGAACCTTATTTGAATTGCAGAATCAGAGCACTAAAAATGACCTTCATGTTTGGATTTTGGTTGGCGTCAGTCATTCAGCGTACTTTCATTGAGTAACTACTCTTGACCAAAGTGCTGGGTTTAGGGGTAAATACAAAGAGAAATGGCTCTTGCTTTCCCAGCCTTTGAAGTATGATAGGAAAGAACTTCAAAAATACATTATTATGATACATGATAAGTTCTATGGTAGAGGTAAGTGTCAGGGGTTACGGGAGTAGAGGAGGGAGTGGGTTGCTTATTTTATTTTGACTTAACTGCTGTGACATTTATTGATTTAGTCCTTTAAAAATTAGTTCACAGATTACCATAGCATTTGGTATTTTTTAAAAAATCCTTATTAATGAAATTGAAAATAGTTAAAACTTTTCATTTAAAGAATTTTTTTGAAAAGAAAGATGTAGAATCTACATTTTTGTTTGTTTAAAACCTGTAAGGACACTTGGTTTGTTTAAAAATTCCCAATATCTTTGTAATACAGAATGATATGGAACCTAGCAAAGCTGTTCCGCTGAATGCATCTAAACAAGATGGACCCATGCCAAAACCGCACAGTGTTTCACTCAATGATACTGAAACAAGGAAACTAATGGAAGAGTGTAAAAGACTACAGGGAGAAATGATGAAGCTATCAGAAGAAAATCGACACCTGAGAGTAAGTTCTGTTGGTCGAAAATAAGTTGATTGAAATGAAGGTATAGGAAATGTATTATTAGGCCATTTTAGTGATCAGTTTTAAAATGTATCCCTGGTCCATTCTTTTTCTTTTCCCCCGATTTGATTATGTCCTGGCCTTTTCTCCACAATGCCACCCTCTTATAATAATCTTGCTATGGCTTTTCATTGCCTGCAAGTTTCTTTCCTTGGCAGGCGTCCTAGTTATTTGTGATCTGGCCTGTGGCATTGCTAGCTTCCTCTTGTTTCTAGTGTCCTGCATTCTGTGCCCCAGTCATACTGAACTGTCCCATGCCATAGCCACTAGTCATCTGGGGCCGTTGAGCACTTGAAATGTGGTTTGTTGAGATTGAGATGTGCTATGAGTGTAAAATACAGACCGATGCTGATGTCTAGTACAACAAAAGGTAAAATCTTTATTGTTATATATTAAAATAATATTTTCGATACATTGAGTTAAATAAAGTATATTATTAAAATTAGTTTTACCAATTCTTTTTACCTTTTTATAATATGCTATTAGAAAATTAGCATATGTGGCTCACATTGTATTTGTGTTGGATAGCGCTGGGCTCGAGTATCCTAGCGATGCCTCTCTTACTACCACCACTCTTGCTGTAGTGGAAGCTCTTCCCTGTTCCTAGAATGCCCTGAAATCCTGTTTCTGCTCACACAGCACATACATATATACACAGACATTCACCTTTTGGTACTCAGTTCTTGTACTCTTTTCTTGGACCCTCTTTCCTCAAACAGAAAAGAAAAATTGTTTTGAATTATTGTTTCCTTTGTGTTTCCACTATACTGATTTCATCTTACTGCTCTTATTTGTCAGACGTCTTTCTCCCCCTAGTGGGCAGTAATTGCCTTGGGGGCAAGGACTGTTTCATTTATGTTTGCATTCACTGCATGTATATATAGTGGTCATTTCTATATTTGATTGAATTAATGGACTGGGGAGGGAGGACTGATTTGAATATGTGTGGAGTTTACGAATAATTTGCCTTTGACAAGTAATTACTTATTTCAAGACCTGAATACCTATAAATTGCTTTATAGGAAGTTTTTTCACATAATAGATGATACAAAAATGTAACTTAAGCTAAATATGGGCATTAATCTACATTTGATTATTCCTTCTGTTAAGTGTATGTAGGAACTACATTCTGAATCAAAGGCACTATATGTCAAGTTGATCTGTGAACTCCTATTCACTGAAACACTTCGAACTGAATTTTTGTACCTGTCTCTTCATATTCCATAGTAGCCCCTTGAGGGGACCCTGCCTTCAGCACCTGTCTGGGCAGTGGAAAGAATATCTTTATTACACACTCAGGCAGCATAAAGTTTTTAGGTTGCTGTTCTTTGTTGCTTTTATCTGCCATGACTTCCACAGTTCTTTGGTGAAAGATATACTCCTTAGGATGCTCAGCTGATTTATTAAAAAAGCTACTGTTTATCTCTTGGCAAGGAGGGGAGAAGTGGAAATTATGGGAATGACATAGGTGGGGCAGGGCTGAAAAATAGGAAGAGTGAACAGGGAAGCAGGTGAGTCAGACTTTATTCCTGGTCTCTACTCTTTATATGCTGATGTTTTATAACGTGAGATTTTATTTGAAAGATGATTCTGTGTGCAGTATGACCTTGGAAAAATACTGATGCCTGTTAACTATGCAGCTGGCTTTATCTGTGTCTGTTACACAACCTGATGAATAGCAGGACAGATTTTTACTTCCTCAGTGCAAGCTCATTTTTATTTTATTATTATTTTATTTTATCTGTTTAAAAAATAAGACAAAAGGACCTTAAAGCCACTGATTTACAAAATTAATCTCAGGCACATTATTGATTTGTTGCCAGATTAACTTTCTTGCTCATGTCCGATCACTACCCCTTTTTAAGTCCTTTGGCCGGTGGTTCTTAATCCAGACTGTACATCTGAATCACCTCATGAGCTTTTTAAAAATACAGATGACCAGGCCCTCCCCAGACCTAGTGAATCAGAATCACTGGGAGTACTTTTAAAGTTCTTCAGGTATTTGTGATGTATAGCTGGAACTGAGGATCAGTGTTCTCTTTACACAGGACTGTTTAACATGAGACCCAAAAACCCCAACTGCAGAAAATCCAATAATGCAAATGAAACTGTGCCATCAGTTGTCCTCTTTTATTTATAAGCACAGTGGAGGAATCATGTGAAAAAATAAAAATGAGCTTGCACTGAGGAAGTAAAAATCTGCCCTGCTATTCATCAGGTTGTGTAACAGACACGGATAAAGCCAGCTGCGTAGTTAACAGGCATCAGTATTATTCCAAGGTCATACTGCACGCAGTGTCGTAACAATCTCCTGCCTTGAGTGATTGCTGCTTTCTTATGAGAAACCTTGTATCCTAAAAACAGACTGTTGAGAAACTTTGCTGTGTCAAACCATAGCAGTCAGAAGGTAGCAGCCTACTCTTGCCTGGAGTCACTTCGATACAGAGAAGCAGCCTCAGGTTCCAGTGCAGGTGCAGCTTCAGATAAGAGGTCCCTGAATACAGTATTCCTCATGTGTCTCAGTTTGAAGTCTCTGAACAAGCAGTATTCTGTGTCCACTTTGCAGTCTAGACCGGATGTGGACGCTTTTAAACACAACCTTTTTTGCTTTGAGCATATCAAAACACTGCGTTATTTAAATTATACCCTCAACTTTCTCCTTTTCTCGTATTCTGTAATACTCTATCTCCTTCCTTCAGCAAGACGCCTCTCTCTGCTGGTGTGTCTTCCCTAGTTGCAATGAGCCAGAAAGCCTAACTGGCACAGTGTAGGTTGGTTCCTGGTAGTCTCTGACATATTGGGCTAGGAGAGATATAACCAACTTTAAATACTGTGGGCCACCTTGGAAGTAAGCATCTGCACAGAACCCTTTAATTGTGTTAATTTTAGTGGGATTTTTTCCTTCTATGTAAATATAGCCATATCTGATTTCTGTTTTTTAGGAATATATTTCTCAGCTCCAGCTTTAAAATCAGTTATTGGGGTATAATTTACATCTCATGGAGACACCCATTGTGAATGTACAATTCAGTGATTTTTAGCAAAGTTATAGAATTATGCAGACATCACTACAGTCCAGTTTTAGAGTGTTATCACCCGAGAAAGTTTCCTTGTGTGGTTAGTAGTTAATCCCTGTTCCTGTCCCCAGCCATAGGCAACCACTGATCTGCTTTTTGTCTCTCTAGATTTTTAGCTCCAGAAGTCTCATTGTGTGCTTATTTGTTTTTTAAAACCTCATTTTGCGCGTGTTTTTTTTTCTAGGATGAAGGTTTAAGGCTCAGAAAGGTAGCACATTCGGATAAACCTGGATCAACCTCAGCTGCATCCTTCAGAGATAATGTCACCAGCCCTCTTCCTTCACTTCTTGTTGTAATTGCAGCCATTTTCATTGGATTCTTTCTAGGGAAATTCATCTTGTAGAGTGAAGCATGCAGAGTGCTATTTCTTTTTTTTTTTCTCTTGACCAGAAAAAGATTTGTTTACCTACCATTTCATTGGTAGTATGGCCCGCGGTGACCATTTTTTTGTGTGTACAGCGTCATATAGGCTTTGCCTTTAATGATCTCTCACGGTTAGAAAACACAATAAAAACAAACTGTTCGGCTACTGGACAAATTGTATATTACCAGATCATCACTAGCAGATGTCAGTTGCACATTCAGTCCTTTATGAAATTCATAAATAAAGAATTGTTCTTTGTGGTTTTAATAAGAGTTCAAGAATTGTTCAGAGTCTTGTAAATGTTATTTTAATAATCCCTTTAAATTTTATCTGTTGCTGTTACCTCTTGAAATATGATTTATTTAGATTGCTAATCCCACTCATTCAGGAAATGCCAAGAGGTATTCTGTGGGGAAATGGTGCCTCTTACAGTGTAAATTTTCTCCTTTACCTTTGCTAATATCATGGCAGAATTTTTCTTATCCCTTGTGAGGCAGTTGTTGACTGAGTTTTTCATCCTTACAATCCTGTCCCATGGTATTTAACATAAAAAAAATAAAACTGTTAACAGATTCTTGCTCGGTAGCTTGTCTGTGTCTGTCGTGTCATTAGAGGGGGTATCAGGGAGTCCACTGTGTGGTGATTTGAAATTTATAATGGATCATTTTCTCTCACATTGAAGCCATTAGGATATTACAGTATTTGCAATTAAAAGTTCTCATTCTATTAAGGAAAGAAATTGATTAAATTTAAGCCACTTTTGGTATTTCGGAAGATTATAAATCAGTTTGTTTTCAAGACAATAGAAAATAAGCAAATGCTATAAGAATAGAAATGCTGTCATTTCAATGAGCTTATGTGTATGATGTGGCTGTATTGCATCCAGTTTACCCCATTCTTATCAGGTTCTTTTTGTATCTTCTCAAGGAAGACTTAACTCTCCTTGATTATAAAGTACTTAACCAGCCCAGTAATTGTTACTACTTTGTAACATTTCACAATAATAATTAAAATTAGATGTTTTTTCCTGCCCAATTTGACACCCATATTTCCATTGTGGAAATTTGGTATTACTGAGCAAGCCTTGGGAATTTTTGAAAAATGACTTTATCTTTTGCAAATCTATCTGTTAACCCTGTGAAACACATTTTCAGTATAAATATGCATTACAGGGTCTGATACTTTCCTGCACTTAGTCTTAGGTCTTCATTTATTTTATTCACACTAGGATAGGAAATTTTGGAACCAGAGAAAATAGATACAGTTGTCAACTGTGTACAATCTAATACAAGTGAATTTTGATTCTTAAAAGTAGATGTTGGCGGTTTTGTTAAAGATGTACTCTATACCTGAAAGGGAAATTGGATTTTGGGACTTGATGTGGTGCAGTCAAGTATGTTAGGCCCAGGTCTGTGTACACATTTTATAAAAGAGTGAAATGTTCTAAAGTATTTTTGTTGCCTTTTCATTTCAACTGTGTTTTGAATTTGTCAAATCAACATGTGTTATTGTGCGCTCTGATATTTTTTGTAAAACCTCTTGCTCGTGTGCAAAAGTTACTAAAAACCAGCACAAGTAATGCCTATCCATTACTAGCATGCTACTGCAGGAAGTACTTCCATTGCTGTATGCTTTACTGTCCTTATAAAATCCCCACCCCCCTTTTCTGATAACTGGAAAAGCATGCTAAAAAATTCTTATATTTTCATCCCACAAATGCAGAATCAGTAATTCCTTGGCTTAAAGCTCTGTCTACATAATCGTTATTGGTGATAAGTATCAAGCTTGATATTTTATAGCTACCTTTAAAGAAAATTTAAGTTCTTAAAAATTTAGCAAAATCCCGTTTTATGGGACTGCTTCTTAGAATCCATTTTGTTCTACCCCTTTGTTTTATAGTTGAGGAACCTGAGGCCTTGTGAGGGTTAAGAGAACTTTCCCCGTGTCTCATAGGTAGGTAGAGGCAGAGCTGGAACTAGAAATTTGGTCTCTTGACTGTAGCTCAGTGTCTTTTCTGGTAACTTTGTAAAAATTTGTCTTAATTTGACAGATGACTGAAACAACATAAGATGCTATTTAATAAGTGTGTGTGAAATTTCCTATCATAAGACTATTTATAGGCTACTGCTGAATAGTCTCATGTATACATTCGGTTTTAGTGTTTAGGCTAGAAATGCCTCCCACACTGATGATAAATATTGCAAAATACAATGTATTTTTAGGTAGGCATTTTACAAAATGCATTATGCAATGGTTGGTTTTGAGATAGATTATTGTCTGGGTAGCATCTTCAGAATCTTCAAAAGTATATGTAGGCTTCTTAACTGCTTTGTGTATCAGGAGATGCTCTGATTGTATAGGAGATGCTGTTTTCTGTTCATTTTAATTGCTGTATGACATGTGATCAGATTATTTTACTACCAGCACTTATACTTTGAAAGAGTCCAACTGTATTAATTGACTGATAATATATAGATTAAATTGTTTGTCTTCATTCCTTACATGTTTAGAATTTTTTGCTTTGTCTACCTGCTTACTTGTGTATGTAAGCATGAGGGAAGTACACTGTTGCTAATACTGAAATTACAATCGAGTAACTAAGGCCTTAAGTTCATATGTGACACTAAATGCACTACCTTCCTTCACTTTTTTCTATAATTAATGTACCTTAACTTTGCCCATTCTTGTATTTTTAAGAAACAAATTTAAGAATTGTGTTCTGAGTATGTGGTATGTTACCTGGGGAGTGGGGGGGGGAATGACACTTGGAGAAAAATATATATAAATTAGAAACTCTGGTCAAAGAAAACTAATCTTAATTTCTCCTTCAAGCATCGCAGCTCAAAAGTTCTCCTAAAATTGATATTATTTGGAAATTACTTTTGGACTGTAATCTTTCAAATTATACCACTTTGAAAACAAATTTTAATACTAAGATAAGAAAACTGTTCCTGT
>NW_012148430.1:2005502-2026078 GCF_000956105.1 Propithecus coquereli
CTAGGAACATTTCATCTATTTCCCTATAATGCTCTTTAAGCATCATGAATTACAACATCATGTACCATTTTTTCCACTTAAAATAATTTCTCTGGTTTATCGGAAACCAAGTATAAGTGACTGCAAAAGTTTTTTTGCTTTATTTTTACAGTCACTTTCTTAAGGTTATGGACATTTGATAATGTCACACTTGATTGGCTTGGCTTCCTGGCAATTCCCGTTCTAGTTATGCATGCCCTCCTATTATCACATTTCATTTGTTTTGAAACTCAATTTCTTCCAGCTCTGGTAACATAACACCCATCTTGAAAGGTGCAGGGAACTATTACGATAACGATCTGTTTTGTTCTTAGCAGTGGAATTCAACTATGGCACTACATGAACTCGTGATGAGCTTAAAAACATAGGCTGGGCGTGGTGGCCTGTAGTCCCAGCTACTCAGGAGGCTCAGGTGGGAGGATCTTTTTTTTGAGCCCAGGAGTTCAAAGCTGCAGTGAGCTATGATAGTGCCGTTGCACTCCAGCCTGGGCGACAGAGTGAGAACCTGTCTCAAAACAAAAAACAAAAACATAAAAGATACGGATACCTGAACAGCACCCCCAGAGATGCTGAATTCTTATGAGGTGGAGACCTGGCATGACATGTATTCTTTTAAGTTCCAGACATCTTAATCTGCCACCAGAGAACTGCTTATAGGCTTTTAAATGCCAAAGTTGTATAAACAATAGATTTAATTAACATTTTAGGTCCTGTGATACAAAGAAACTTCGAGATTCTTGTTTATTTTCCTTTAAAAACAAATTGCAAGAGTCGCTGTCAGATATTGCGTAATACAAAAGCTATGTTTGTAAAGTTAGGATTGCTAGAACAGCAGTAAAGGTGGTTTTGTTTTGTTTTTAGAAACAGGGTGTTGCCCTTTTGCCCAGGCTGGGGAGCAGTAGTGCAATCCGCTCACTGCAGCCTTGAAATCCTGGGCTCAAGCCATCCTGCTGCAGCCTCCTGACTGGCTGGGACTACAGCCACTAATTAAAAATTAGTCACTACAGCTAATTAAAAATTTTTTAGAGACGGGGGTCTTGCTATGTTCCCCAGGCTGGTCTCAAACTCCTGACCTCAAGTGATCCTTCCACCTCAGCCTCCCAAAGTACTGGGATTATGGGCGTGAGCCACTATGCCCAGCTCTGTAAAGGTTTTTAACTTGTAAATAAATGTGAGCTGCCAGTGCAAAAATAGCCAATTTGAGAAATTTTATGGGCTTCACTTTTAATTACTATTTTGCTGACAATCCAGAGTCAGTACCCACTAAGAAATTTATTTTGTCCATCATATATTTCTCAAAGCATAAGGTGGTTTGCAACTATAATATGGTTTCAAAGATGCTTGTCACTGTGTGCTGGGTCTTAGTTTTATGTCAGCTCTATCCTCAGACATGAGATAGATACTTACATGATGCAGGGGAGACAGGTTTAGAGAGGTTAAATTTGCTCAAGTTTACACAGCTGTAAGAAACAGAAAAAGGAGTAGGCTCTAGATGTCTGATCTTACGGCCCGGGTTCTTAGCCGGTGTAACCTACCATTGTACTCTGGTCCAAGTCAAATACTGTCTCTTCATGAAGAATAAGTACGGTAATTTTGTAATGCCTTTGATTACACTTTAAGGGCAGTCCTGATACTTCTTTGTGAAAAGTCTTCAAGACTTTTGGTCTTAAATTTTTGAAGACTTTCCCCCTTTATCTCCCAAAGAAGTGTGAGAAGAAATAAACTGCTGCCCATTAACAATTTCAACACCTGAACAAAATCAACATGAACATATCTAAACAAATCTATTGATGTGTAACAAGAAGGCTATATAATTTATGGAAATGGCTTTTGTGACCTTCAAGGCTGGAGAATAAAGTGTGACCTCAGTCTTGTCTATATGGTCCTTTAAGATTTAATGATTACTTAATCCAAGTGGTTGATTTTTTTTTTATAATCGACTTTATTTCAACTCCTGATACCATTTATAGTTCTGCAAAGAACATGAGATAAGTAATACAAGCACTTAACAATCCTGAGGAAAATAATAGTTTTTTATGGAAGGAGAAGTTATTGATGAAAGTTCTAAAGTGCAGAGGGTTGAAATTGCAAGCAATTAGAATTCCTAATTTTAGTACATTCTTTGTTTCAAGAAGTAGAGGTTTGTTAAGAATTACAGTTGTAGGGGGCAAACTTGATTTCTTTGTATGCTATTTCAGTCCAAAGTGTGTATCCTTAATTGTATATAATATGTAGGTAAATACGTGAGGACGCGTATCAGGCTACCTTGAATTAAACTCAGGGAAATGTTTCATTTAAAAGATCCAACTTATGTACAAACATTTGAGTATCAATACGGTTTTTTTTTTTTTTTTTTTTTTTGCAAAGTATTCCTTTGAGTGCTTTTCTGTACTTTGGCATCAAGCAAATTTTATGAAATTATTGAGGCAAAATTCAAATTTCCATTTAAAAGTTCAATGATCATGTTTAATATATAAAATAAATGAATTCTCATCTCTCCATCGGAAAAATGCTCTTGCAGTTTGGGATCCCCATGGAATCCATCACCTGGATGGATTCCATCACCTGTATGTATGTTTTAAGAAATTATGGAGATTGTACATTCTGCAATGAGGAAATGTCTTTAATCTTAATTTTTATCTTAATTTTGAGAAAAGTGGTTCCTTTTTAAGATGGCGTAGAATGGGAATTTCAGGGAGATGAGTATACTGGAATATAAACTTAAAGTTTCTGAACATAGACTTTAAAGTGTTAGAAATTTGTGTTCATCATTGTAATGTTTGTATTGCAAGGTGGTATGAGAGGAGAAAGCCACCATTCGGTATTTAACAAGCCTTTGAGGAAGAAAATAATGCAAATGTTTCCAACAAATAATTAGACTACTAATACTTAAATACGTAAACAGTTCTTTCCCTCCAGTACTCTAGTACTTTTGATTTCTAGCTCCAAAAAATTACATTGTATGGTGGCTTACGCCTTAATCTTAGCACTCTGGGAGGCCGAGGCGGGAGGATCGCTTGAGCTCAGGAGTTTGAGACCAGCCTGAGCAATAGCCAGACTCCGTCTCTACTAAAAATAGAACAAATTAGCTGGGTGTGGTGGCGTGTGCGTGTGTGTGTGTGTGTGTGTGTGTGTGTGTGTGTAGTCCCAGCTACTCGAGGGCGGAGTGGGGGTGCTGAGGCACGAGGATCGCTCGAGCCCAGGAGTTTGAGGTTGCTGTGAGCTAGGCTGATGGCACGGTACTCTAGCCTGGGCAACAGAGTGAGACTCTGTCTCATAAAACAAAAAACAAACAAACATTGTGGATGCCAGTAGAAAATGAGGCTTTACGTTTGCCTAATGCGTTTCGCATACTACAGTAGTGTGGTAATGAGATGGGCTGTAGTGGCTGCAGAATAGTGTTTCCTTTCCCCTTTGATTTTATTTTTTTCCTTATGAAGTTTCCCCCAGCTGTAACACATTTTGTTTTTCCATATTTATTTTAGATCTTTGTTCTTTTTTCAAGGAGTAAACCATCAAAGATGATTGAAACCCTCCTATGTACCCTTCTTTGATCACATTTCCTTTTGTCAAACCGCTAGCCTGAAATGGACATCATTCTTGTTCATGTTTGATGTATGCCATGTAAGAATCAGTCTATAGTGTGTTTTGCATGTTTTAAAATGCTACATATGTGTATCCCTTACACAGAATATTATTTGTCTCACTCGACCCTCACCTAAAGTTTTTTATACCCCCAAACTGCTAAGTAATTCCGTTGGGGTGTCTCATGTGTTCCATGAACTAATACACTGTTTTCTCCTATGTGTACTAGCTTAGACCCACTGTAATGTTTTCTGTTGCTGGCAACGCTAGAATTGAAATTATGACACTAGTACCTAGCAAAGTTTTTGCCACTGCGGCTGAAGCCTATTGACAGTTCAGCCATTGCTGTCACTGCCTGGTGTCAACAGAGGGTCTATTGAGAACACTTCTGGCACAGATGTAGTGTGATACCGCACTGAACATCTCAGCTCTTAGTCCTGAGTCTCACGGTGGTGGTTTGTTCTAGGATTTAGATATGAAGGCTGGCCAGAGGACAATTGGCTAGCCTGACGAATGTTGCCCTAAACGCTACCTGCTATGTGTAACTATGTATATGTACATATGCACACATAATTTTAGAAGTAAATTGAGTCTAACGGAAGAGAAAGGTGCAGAGGTACGTAAATGTGAGATCTTCAGGTTACTGCACATCCTTGCTCTGTGTGTGTTTATGCACGTGCTGCAGGCCGTGTGCGTCGGTGTGGAGGTGTTTTTTCTTGCATGTTTTGAAAATGGAGAAATGACAAAAAATCCGCAATTTCTATTTTTGAAAATTCACGATTTGGAGCACAGGTCTTGCATTACCACATGGCAACAATTTTCTGGAGCCTAGTAGCAGTTTTACTCTGTTTTACTTATTCATTACCTGCATGATCCTTGTATTCATCTGAATTTTTTTTTTTTTTTTTTTTTGAGACAGTCTTGCTCTATCAGCCAGGCTAGAGTGCAGTGGTGGATCATAGCTCACAGCAACCTCAAACTCCTGGGTTAAGCAATCCTCCTGCCTCAGCCTCCCGAGTAGCTGGGACTACAGGTGTGCACCACCATGCCTAGCTAATTTAAAAAATTTTTTTGTAGAGACAGGGTCTCACTATGTTGCCCAAGCTGGTCTTCAACTCCTGGCTTCAAACCCAAAATGTTAGGGTTACAGGCGTGAGCCACCACTCCTGGCCCATCTGAATTTTTGACCCCTGGTATTCATCACATATTAATAAATGGTACTTTCCCTGTGCTGGGTATGGTAGTAAGATTATACCGGATTGGAATATTGGAATGTAGGGGAATCCTGTTGTCAGGAGGCAAAAAATACTTAGACACTTGTACCTAGTCAACAGATAGTTGGGCCCAGAATGTCCAAAACATGGTAAATTGTGATGGGCATAAAATTTGAAGAGTGATAAAAACTGCTTTTATAGAGTTCCTGTTGTATGTCAGGTACTTTATATATACTGTCTCATTCTCAGAAAAACCTTTCAAACTTAACACAGATTGAGAAGAACTTGGAGAAAATTGACTTGTCCAGCCTTACCTTGGAGGAGCTAAGTCTTGGTCCCAAGCCTGGGCCCTTCACCGTACCATACTGCCTTTGACACAAAAAAAAGGAGAAATAACATGGTGAAGTCGACTTAATGGTGTTCAGTTGAATAGCAGTGAGAGTTTACTTTGGTCTCAGTCACTCTAAGTACTGAGAATATGAAAAAATTATTTCTGGTTTTGAATAAGGACTAATGTGCCTAGAGCTTATTATAAGAGGTCTGTCTGGACAGTATCCAGCCATTGTTAATATAACGGGACATCCATGTAACCTGGCAACCGAAGAGAGTGGACTGGATGCGCATGCGTGAGCGATGACAACGTCGCCACCAGTCGGTGGGGTGCTAGACGCCATCGTGTGAGCCCGTGTACTGTGCTCACATTCAAAATGACCGCGCGAATAGAGCAATGAATCTGCATCCCATTTTGAGTTAAGCTTGAACATTCTTCTGTGGAAACTGTTCGGATGATTCAGAAGGCTTTCAGGGACGAGGCAACGAGTGCAGAGCAAATAATGAATGTGGCACCAACGCTTCAAAGGTGGTCGAGAATCTGCTTAAAGTGATCCATGTTCTGGAAGGCCTGCGACAAGCAGAACACCTGAGAATGCTGAACGTGTGCGGTTAGGTTAAGAGACACAGAACTGTGTGAGGTCCCAAGGTGCCTGCTTTGAAGGAGACTGAGGCGTCATTGCCCTGTGTACAATGTTTCTTGTATCTTTTTCAATAAACGTCTCTATTTTGCATATTACCTGGCTGGATGCTTTCCCGACAGACCTCGTATAATGCCCTGCACTAGTGGCTAGAAGTTGGGGTGTGGCTGCAACATGGCTTTAGAATTTAAGGTGTTTTGAAGTTCAGTCTCTCTTTACATAAAAGGCTGTTTTGTAACTTATTGACGTAACTTGACAGCTGGTCTGTCAATAAGTTAACCCAGATCACTGGCTTTATCAATGGTATTTAGCATTATAGTTGCAAATATTATACATGAGTGAGTACCTTGGGAAGGAAGCATATCAAAGTGGTGTGAGTCTGAAGGCAGGAATGAAACTGTAGGTTATCACTCTGGCTCCGTCATTTTACTAGTTGTGACCTTGTGCAGTCTATTTCTCTGTGCCCCAGCTTCCTCCTTTGTAAATAGGGTAAAACTATGCCTAGTCATTGGATGTGGATTAAAGATCTACAGCTTTTAGAGCAGAGTTTGGCACCAAGCAGTTGCCTAACAAATGTTAGCAATTATTGTGTATGCACAAATGAAGTGGAAAATTGGGCAGTTGTCTGATTATTTGGGTTAAAATTAATAGATATCCAGACAATGGGTATTTGGCTTGGAATTCTCGTCATTAACCAGGTCTGCAGCCGAAGGCATTATGTGTGTTACGAAACAGCCTTTTATGGAACACCTGTGGAGAGGCAGCAGGACAAACAGCATGGGTATTGGAGGATAGACAGACTTGGATTTGGATCTCAACTCTGCCCTTGACATGAGCCCTTGAACAAATTATGGAACCTCTTCAAAATGCAGCTTCCTATCAGTGACGCTGTCTGGTGTTTGCACTCCTCCTTTGTAACTTTGTAAGGTTGTGGTGAAGACTGCAAGAGATATTTTAAAAATTACATTTTTACTCTGTCCTTTAATCATATTGAACAGGACGTTGCAATAATTTAAAAATTTTAATAGCAGCTTAATGGTAATGGATGATCTTGAGTTAGAAAATGTAAAAATACTTTAAAGGTGGAGGCATTCTTGCAGGTGAGCAATCTGTGGGTGTTAAGAATGATTGGATTCTTTTTTGAATTTTGGATTCTTTTTTTCCGAATATCAAGATAACACTAGCATATTATAGAAGTTTGGGAATGATAGAAAAGTATATGGTAGAATAAAATTCCAATATTCCACTCCCCAGAGATACTTACTATTAATAACTGCCTTTTTAATGCCTAAGTGCATATCAGATATATATTCATATTATATTTAATGTAAATATGAGTAGTATGAAAATGAATATAGTTGTATTTGTAAGTCAATGAACAGAATTATATTAAGTGAATTCACTTTTTACTGGAAACAATTCTGAAATTGTTGTAAGAAAAGATGCAAAAATTGTACAAAAGACACCCATATGCCCTTTAGGCAGCTTCACCGATCATTAACATTCTACCTCATTGCTTCATCATTTGTGCTCTCTCTGTTTCTCCCTCCCTCCCTCCACACACAAATACATACAAGTTTTATATGCATACATGCATATTCACATATACATATATACACATGCATGCATTCATAATGTATATATACATGTACACAAACGTGAACACATCCACACGTGTGTATATACCTATACATGGACCCACATTTTGTTTTCTCAAAGCTATTCAGGAATAAGTCGCATATGTCATCCCTAACTTCTTCAGTAGGTATTTCCTAAGATAAGGCTGTTCCCTTATATAACCACAGTACAGTTGTCAACTTTAGTAAATTGAATACTGATAAAATACTTTTTCTCCAACTCTGTTGTCCATATCCAAATTGACTAAATAATGTCATTTATGGCATTTCCCTCCTCCAGTACAGGAGCCGGACTGGGGTCACAGGTTGCGTTTAGATGTCATATCTCTTTATAGTCTCCTTTAATCTGAAATAGTTCCTCAGCCTTTCTTTGTCTTTTATTACATTGATGTTTTTGAAGAAAACAGTCATTCCCTGTCCCCACCTTTTAAAATAGTATGTTTCTCCCTTGGGCTTTCCTTGCTCTTTCCTTATGATTAGGTTCAAGCAATGGACTCTTAGCTGCATTCCTGCGGAGTGAGGCCATGTCCTTCTCAGGGTGTCCTGTCCACCGCACGTGAGGCTCACCTGCCCCTATTTGTGAATAAAGACCCCGCTGAGTGGTGGGGAAGAGGAGGACTCACACACTTTGAGGTTAAGACTTGACTCAGACTGCCTGGGTTTCCACGCTGCCTTTGCCATGTAAGCCCGGGCAAGCCTTCAACATTGTCGCAGGGTCTTCACCTGTAAAAAGGGGATTTAAAAAGTTTGTTGATACTCACCTGCTAAGGTTGTTATTCAGATTAAATATATGTAGAGTGCTAAAAATAGTGACTGGCACAAAATTTACACCTATGAGTATCAGCCACCATCATCGATATCGATTCTCCCAACAATATGATAATTACCATTCTTTTTGAAAAATTAAGAAAATAAAGTCTCAGAAATGCTGAAATGCCAAGTGCCTTGTTTAAGCTCACACAGGTTCTAACTCTCATGAAACGAAATGCTGTGCTCTCCTTATTCACGATATCTTTATTTGGTGTTTGCAAGATCCACTGTAAGCAAACCTAATTTCTGCGGAGTAGATTCGAAAGCATCAGGAGAACACACGCTTGTGTTGCACAGTGGTAAAGCCTCTAGGAGATAAATTGGGTGTTCTTCCCAGCCTCCGTCTGCCTGGAGAAGTGCGTGCTGCTGACGTGGCTCCGTGCCGCTGAGAAATAGAGCAGAACTGACTCCTTTGGGATCGGGGGTTCGTTATGGAAGTGGGCATCACCAGATAACATAGAGTAATTTTATTTGGACAAATCGTTGAACATTTGTGGAAAATATTTGGAGCTTCTTAGTGTAAAAATGGTGCCAATTTCTAAATCTTCAAATTGACTTTCAGGCATTATGCTACAATTTGAAGTTTCTTTTTATGTAAGTAATTTTACAAGTGTGTTTGCACAGAACTGTGACAATTGGAGACTTGCATATTCCTTTCTCTTTTTCATTTTTTGGTTAGGCCTCTTCTGTGCATTAGGAACAGGTGAAGGAAGCATTGTGTCAAAAGCAATCTAGTTTTATTCTTCCCTCATTTGCTTGGACACAACTGATCTAGATTTCTAACAATGTCAGTCCTTATTTTGGGAGAAAGGATTTGGAGTTAACACCGATTTTATTCCCTTTTTTTTTTCTGGGTAAAACCCCAGCAATTTAGAAACTATTCTAAAAGATGAGGAATATGTATTAGTAGAAACAAACCTTTAATAGCTTACAGTCCACAAGAAGTAATGAGGAGTTATGGGGATGCTACCTGCTCATGAATATTTTCCTCCCCAGCCTACAAGAACACCCATCCCCTACCTGGCTGGACTCCCCTCTATAGAGTCATTAATGGGTCAGGACAGTAAGGGTGGAGAGACTAAACAGAAGAGCAAAAAACCATGGTTTAGCAAGAACTGAGCAAGAAAAGACAGACACGGGATGTTTGTTTTTGCAAGCACACTTTGTTCCCTCTTCTTGTGGTTATACTCTGATTACCTTATGGGCAATGGTATTACAGCGTCCCCCTTACCCAGTTTCTCTTTTTGTGGTTTCAGTTGCCCGTAGTCAACGGTGGCATGAAAATATTAAATAGAAAATTTAAGAAATAAACAGTTCATAAGCTTTGGATTGCACACATTTCTGAGTGGCTTGATGAAATCTCAGCCATCCCGCTCCATCCTGCTGGGCACATGAATCGTCCTTTTGTCCAGCGGATGCACACAGACGCACTGGCGTCTCTGCTCCTGACTTCCGACCGTCCAGGTGCACGCTCCAAGGCAGATGATCCTCCTCCTGCCGAATCATCACAAGGTCAACAGGGGCCCCAGGCTCCCTCATGGTGCCTGCGTCACACAGCTCCCTCCATCTCATCACACAGGTGTTGTATCATCTCACATCGCGAGACGAGCACAGACGAAACGTCCCCGACTCACGAGGGCTCAACCTAACGATTTTTCGACTTTGTGATGGCGTGAAAGTGATCCACATTTAGTAGAAACTGTACTTCGAGTACTCATACAACATTCTGCTTTTTACTTTTAGTACAGTTACTAAGTTATATGAGATATTCAACACTTTATTATAAAACAGACTTTGCGTTAGAAGATTTTACTCAACTGTAGGCTAATGTAAGTGTCCAAGCATGTTGAAGGTGGGCTAGGTTAAGCTGTGATGTTCAGGAGATTAGGTGCATTTTTGATTTATGACATTTTCAACTTACGAGGTTTATCAGGATGTAACCCCATTGTAAGTAGAGCAGCATCTGTATAAGTACAATCAGATATTTGGAAAGAGAGAGACCGAGACCACGTTCGCATAACTGTTACTACAGTATGTTGTTATAATTGTTCTGTTTTATTATATTGTTAATCTCTCACTGTGCCTAATTTATAAACTAAGCTTTATCATAGGTGTGCCTGCATAGGAAGAAACGCAGCGTATACAGAGTTTGGTGCTAGCTGTGGTTTCAGGCACGCCCTGAGGTTCGGGAGGGAAGACCGTAGTTTCCTGTTGCGGTTGTATAAGATTGCCACAAGTTTAGTGACAAAAACCAACACAAATTTATTATTTTAAAGTCAGTCTCCCTGGGCTATATCAGAGTATGAGCGCGGCTGCGTTCTTTCTGAAGGCTCCAGGGCAGAATCTGTTCCTTGCCTTTTCCGGCTTCTAGGGGCTGCACCCTAGAAGCTTGCACCCCCTTCCCGCAGTCATGTGCATCTGATCTCTTTTTCCACTATCACTTTACCACCTCTGACTCTGACACTCCTGCCTCCCTGCCATGAGGACCCTCGCGATGCACCGGCCGCCGAAATAGGCCAGGATCTCTGCCCGGCGCAAAGCCTTCACTTAATCCCATGTGTGGAGTCCCCTTCAGGTGAGATAGCGTATCATGTGTTCTGGGGATTAGGATGTGGACATTTTGGGGGCCCGTCATTAGATGGACCAGAGGAACCTCATTTCCCGCACTCTCAGCAGGCGTTCTTCAGGTTGGACCGCACCTCCAGCACAGGGGAGAGTAGAAGGCCTAAATCTAAGCCAACAGGCACCTCCCGTTGGTCCAGAGGCGGGAAAGTGACCCAGTCAGAGCCAATGACACAAACTAAAACTTCGCCCCTTAAACGGATCTCAGTTTTTTCTGGTTTCATCGTCCCTTTAAGGCTAGTTCGGTCTCTTTCTCACTTTCAATTCCAAGTTGAAGTCATTGTCAACACTGTGCTCGGCGCAAAGATTTGGATTCTCTGGTGCTTCTGGGCCCCTGGGTCTCGGCGACGTTCTGCATCCCAAGCTGCTCCCGGGTCTCCCCCGACCCCACTGCCGTGTTCCCCCAACCGCAGGGCCAGTGCCCGCCAGTCCGGACACTCCCCGAGTCACCGTGCGGACTGTGACCCCTCCCTGTCGCAGATGGGCGAGGCAGACGCGCTGCCTGGCTCTGGTGCTTCCCGACACCGCACTCTTCCTCTTCCTTCCTCCCAGGCTGCGCGTGTGCGAGGGGCCACCACGAAGAGTCTCCTCGGAATCGCCCAGGGGAAGCAGGACGCAGGAAGCAGGGTTGGGCTGAGGGTTTTAACCCTTTGGCTCCTGCCCTCTCCCCCAGCCAGGTAGCTCCCTGAACTTACCTGCCCGGCGACCTTGGCGGCCGCCGGACACCGCGGCCTAGACACGTCCGAATTGCATGGGCCTCCGTCGCGCCACCCAGCTCCATCCGAGTCTGCCCCGCGCCACCCTGATGGCGGCTCAGGCCCGGAGCCTGGAGTCATCCCCATCCTTCCCGGCCTCACGTTTCACAGCCAGTCTGTCCCAAACTTCTGTCGGCTCTGCTTCCAACAAACGCCCAGAATCCGGACCTCCTCCTCTGCAGCCACCCTGATCCGACCGCTCCGTGTCCCTCCTGCGCTCGAGTCCTGTAACCCTGGACCCCTTCGGCCCTCTTAGAATGGGGGTCAGAATGCTCCTGTTGGAACCCACAGGGTCTCTCTCCTATCGCCTCTGCGGCAAAAGCCCACGAGGCCGCAGCGTCCCCCGCGCGCGGCCCCACGGCCTCCCCGCGCCCGCGCCCTCTCCTCCCCTCGCTCCGGAATCCGTCCTGGCCGCTTGCTGCTCTTCGATATTCACGGGACACTCGGCGCATCCTGGTCCCAGAGCCCGCCTGCCCACGCTGTGCCCTGCGGGGCCCGCCTCGCCCCTGGCGTCCCCTCGCGTCCCCTCACACCGGTGCCCCGCTCGTCCCCACGGCCCAGGGCCCCTCGGAGCGGCGGCGTCCCGGTGCCCAGGACGGGCGGGCGCGGGCGCTCTGTTGCGAGGAGAGACAGACGGAAAGCGCACAGCGGCGCACGCTCACAGGTGTCGGCGCAAAACGCATCCTCACCGTGGATGGTGCTTCAGGGAAAACCGCGAAGCGCTGCCTGCGTGGCCCCGGGCCTCCGCTTCCGCTTATCCTGCTGTGCGCACCGCGCGCCACCCGCGCTCTCTCCTCGGCGGTCCCCGGGTCCCTGCAGCGGGACGTCCGCCTGGCCCGCAGTGTCCTCCCCGCGGTCCCGACACGGTCCCCAGCCCGCGCCGGCTCTCCGTGGCCCCTCTCCATCCAGCCGCATGTCCTTCCGCGCTCCCGCCACCCGCGCTCCCGCGGTGCAGTGTGTCACCGCCAAGACCCGCTCGTCCCCGAAATCTTGGCTGCAAGGGGCCACTTTCCGGTCGCAGCTTTCCACCCTTTCCCGGAGCTGCAGGCGCGTCTCCCACGGCCTAACGTTTTGCGCTAACGCTTCCCCCACAAACCCCCCGCCGCCTCGCTCAGAACAGCCGTCTTCGGGCCCCCTTCGGCCCTTGGCGAGCGCCCAGCCGGGGCTGTCGCTCTGCCGCCCCAGCCCTGCTCACGGTGCGCGCGGGCTCGCCCCGCTCTTGTTTCGGGCCCTCCGGTCCCATGTTCGAGTTCAAGGGCGCCTGCGCGGAGGAGGCCCGCACCCGCGACCCCGGGAGGTGAACCGCTGCCGGCCTCTTGGTGACTGCTGGGTCCGCGGGACCGCGCTGAGACTTTTCTGGAAGGGTGCTGGCGCACCCGTGGCCGGCCAGTCTGGGACGTGGCCATTTGGGAACGAGGGCGCCTTGGCCCCCGGGAGGGGCTTGTCTCTGCGGCCCGGACCCCAGCGCAGGCGCAGGGCAGCGTGGGAGCGAGGGGACTCGCTGGGGGCCTCGCCTTACAAGCGGCAGAGCCCTGGGGGTCCCTGCCAGCCCCTAAGGGGGCTCCTCTGGTCCTGGCCCCCCTTGTGGACACGAGAAGGACTTGGAGCGGGGCCCCCTCCCTCAGCGAGGACCTGTCGGCTCGGCCGCCGGAGTTCACGGCAGGGCAGGCCTCGGGGAGAACGGCCGGCTCAGAAGAGGCCACCAGCAAGAGCTGGCGAAAGCCTGGAAGCTTCTCCCTTCATCCTTGCGGGGTCGCTGGGAAGAGCTCAGGCCCCCGCCTAGGAACAGCAGGGCAGGCGGGCGCTGCCGGGCCAGGGACGCCAGGCGGGTCCTGCTCCCCCGGGTGGCAGCGGGTGGAAGCCTAGAGCTACTGGGGCACGGGCCGGAGACCACCGTGCCCCAAATCGTGAGGGTTCGGGGAGGGGGCCCCCGGGAAGCCGTGTGGGGCTCGACTCCATCATCAAATTAAGAAAATATCTGTGGCCTTAATTTGGATAATGGGTTCATAATTACACAACAATTACGGTTATGTGTAAATTTTATTGGTTTAGAGATAGGAATCACCTTATTCAACTCTATTAGGATTATAAAGCTTCGATCCTCCTGAGGAAGGGCTGACTCACTGGGTCACCCCTAAGAAGGACCCCCATAGTAGACATTTCTGGGGACTTTTGGGAAATGCACGTGTTCTAATTCCACCTTCATACTGAGTATGTAGTTTGGCCTTCTTCTCTCTGTCTGTAAACTGTTGGCTGTTGCGCTAAATCACTTTTTCTTATGAAATTCTCTTTAATATCAACCCCAGTATTTCAACTATGGTGATGTGTTTGGAATGGGACTCCTAAGCATTTATTAGATTCAAGTATTACCTACATTTGAAGGATTTTTGGATTTTTTTTTTTTGGCTTTCAAAAACGAGGTAAATAACTGTTAATATATTTGGTTTCCTAACCTCCAAAGCCTTAACAATTTTATTTTGGCTGAATAGCACTGCTGAAGTTAAGGTACACAAAGGAGGGTCCTTGGGGGTACCAGCGTGACACTCCGCCAGGAGCCCTTTTCTCATGGAGTTTTAGGGTGTGCAGGGGAATTGGGCTAGTCAGTGGCTTTTCTAAGAAGCCACCGGAAGATGTAGCATGCAAAATAGTGTTTTGTTTTAATTTAGCACCTCTGACAATCTGTCCCCCAGACTCTTTTATTTTTCTTGACATTAAACTGTAAACACCTAGAACACATTTGAGTGTGGGAATTTCCTACTCCACTTTTTGAGTGGCAAACGAAAGGCTGGTGAGCCGTGGAAATCAATTGTAAAATTGATCCTGCCACCAGGTGGCAATGTGGCCCTGTGTCTTGAGGCTTTCCGGACGCTGGAAACCCCACGTTGGTTCATCCCATTTGGACTGATAAGTGAATTGCTTTCAAAAACCCACATCTCAAACAAAATCAAGCTATTATGTTTCTAATTCAAACTATAATTACAGACTGAAGGAAGCTTTCATTTTGATCCTATGGATAGATATAAAACTTCTCCCCCCTCCTTCAGAACATACCAGATAGTTGATACAAAAGTTTGTTTTTCCAATATAAAATTGGGCTAATTATAGTGATAATGTGGGTAAACCCTTGTGGTATCTTTGATGAAAAGATACAATAGACTAATATCATTAATTTCATTACTAATTTTCATCTGTGTGGCTTATTTTGTTGCAAGCATTAATTTTTTATAATGCCTTATAATTACATAAGGCATTATGTATTTATCTTTACCTGGTGCTTCCCTCAACTGGTGAATACCTATTTGATTTAATGATTGAAATGGTTAAATTCTGGATTCTACATACATCCCACCCACCACACGCAGGCGCGCACACACGCGCACACACAGGTTGACATGTAAATGGCCTGTCTTGTCCACCCGTTGCTAAGTGGAACCACTGGCCAAGGGGAAAGCAAAGCTTGAATAAGGGCTTAAAAATAACAGTAATTTAAAAAGCAAAAACTAAATGTTTTTAATTGCTGAAGGTGTTAATATATAATTGTATTTGAGTTCACTATTTTGGAATTGTAATGAGAATAGTATCATTAACTCTATTCCTTTTGAAACTCCATTTAGTTTTCGCCTTTCTCTGCTCTCAGGCAGGCATGGTGTATTCCGCTGGTTCTGTGTACACCTGTCTGCAGTGGATCTAACTTAACATACACCATGCCTGTGAGTTCAACATACCACCCAGCTAAGAGCCAAGGACTAAGAAGATAATTGTCTTTGACAGAAATCATCATTCTTGAGTGTCTGAATTGCACCTGGTAAAACGTCACTAGATCTGGGCCAGGTGGCAGGCATGGGGGTAGACGAAGGGGTGAGGGCATGGGTTGGAGCAGGCCCCAGACCGAGAGCTCGACTGAGGGGGGGTCACCCACAGACAGAATTAACCCTGTTAGCCTGCTCGCGTTAGCTCGTGGAGTCTTCCCAACAGCCCCATCCTCCCTTCACAGAGGACAGAGCAATTGACCAGGTATGGCTGGCAGAACCGTGGGCCCCACCGCCGTCCACATCCTGATCTCTGGAAACTGTGCCTATATCAGGTACCAGGGCAAAGGAGGATTAAGGGTGCTAATCAGGTGACTTTAAAGTGGGGAGATCATCCAGGTGAGCCCAGGGTAATCACAAGCGTCCTTACAGTTGGAAAAGGGAGACTCAGACATGGTGGCATGAAAAGGCCTCAGCCTGATGCTGCTGGCTTTGAAGGTGGAGGAAGGGGCTTGAATAAGGGCTCACAAGCCAAGGAATGTGGTGGCCTCTAGACTCTGGAAAAAGAAGAAAAACGGATTCTGCTCTAGAGCCGCCAAAGGTACGGCCCGGCTGACACCCGGGTTCTAACCCAGTGAGATGCGCTTGGATTTCTGACTTGCGGGAGAACCAGTTTGTGTTGTTTTAAGGCACTGAGTTTGTGGCGATCTGTTTCAGCAGCGATAGGAGGATACACACTGGTGTTCTATGCTGCGGGTTACACATGTGGTGTGGGGTGATTCCAGACTGAAATCAGAGCTCAGATGACTGAGAAAATGTAACTTCTTCGTTTTATTGATAAAGTGATATTTCTAATCCACTAGGTAGAAGATGAGGGGAAGTTCACTTGTGGTTCTGTTCAATTCGAAATTTAGTCTTAATCTAATACTTAAAAAAAATCCAGGCAATGCTGTATTTTTTTTTTTTTTTGAGACAGAGTCTGGCTCTGTTGCCCTGGCTAGAGTGCCGTGGCGTCTGCCTAGCTCACAGCAACCTCCAACTCCTGGGCTCAAGCGATCCTTCTGCCTCAGCCTCCCGAGTAGCTGGGACTACAAGCATGCGCCACCATGCCCGGCTAATCTTTTCTATATATATATTTTTAGTTGTCCAGATAATTTCTTTCTATTTTTTTAGTAGAGACAGGGTCTCACTCTTGCTCAGGCTGGTCTCGAACTCCTGACCTTGAGCGATCCACCCGCCTCGGCCTCCCAGAGAGCTAGGATTATAGGTGTGAGCCACCGCACCCGGCCAATGCTGTATTTTTATATTTAATAATTGCTCATTCTTTTAATTTCCTCCTTAGCTGCCTGCTCTATTGTGGAGGGGTTTGTGTGTCAGGTGATGCAGTGGCAGCGGGGGGAGGGGTGCCCGCCTCCCACCAGCTCCGGGACCTCCCCAGTGCCTGTGTGTGTGTGTGTGTGTGTGTTGGGGGGCTCAGAGGGCGGGGCTTCTGGGAGTGGTTTGCACAGGGCAGGGCCACGGTGGGTCAGGCTTTGGGGGGCAGGCCCCTTCTCCACCAACACAGGAGAGACCTTCGTGCCTGGGGCCTCCCCGTCGCTGAAGACTCTTCCCCTTCCAGGTTCTGTCCACCCTCCACAGAGTCCCAGAGCCCTGGCCCTGCGTCCCCTCTCTGCTCAGCCCTGCTTCCTGCTCAGGACTGTGGTCCAACCCCCATCCTCCCCTTCACTTCCTAGCTCCTGATCTAGTCTTAATGACCCTCAGGGAATGGTGTTGAAGTGAGGGCTCCACTTTGGGTTCTTTAAAAGCTAAAGAAAATTGCAATACTCGTTTCAATATCTAAGCCTGTTTTCAGTCCTCTTGTCCTGTGAAGGGGCTAAGTACCTTCTCTCTTGTTGTCCCAGGGCCACAATCTGGTGACCACAGGGGAACATGCTTTAAAAGGGGCTAGTAAAATGCACATTTTCCTGTTTGCTGTATATGTCCCCACAGCAGAAGCTGAGTTGGGATTGGAGCCTGGGTCTCTGTCCTCAAAGCCCACCTTCCTCACTCTGCAACACCCAGGCAGGCTGCAGGTGGACAGAGGCTGCTAATTCTCTGGTAAGGAAATCTGTTCCTGTGGTCAGCATGTAGGGGGAGAAGGACCGTGTCTCCTTCTGGTAAGTAAAGTGACATCTTTGCCTGGCATGGTCTACCAGGAAGAAGGGAATTACTGCTCTTCTCCAGAAGTGGCTCTTTCTGCCGGAAGCTGTCTGCATTGGGAGGGAGCAAACTCAGGGTGGGGTTGGAGGGGTGCGCCCCTGGGGATGTCTGCTTCTTGTTAGGTTGTTCCTGCTGGAAAACGGAGGTGGGTGGAGTTCATTAGCATCATTAGATAGTTTATCCTGAGGGTGAATAAATACCTTTCCTCCACCTTCTCCATGGGAACGAATGATGCCTCAGGGCACTTTCAATTAAAACAATCTGATTTTAAGTGTTTGGGGAATAGTTTTATGTTTATTCTTTCACATGCCATTTTCTAATCATGTTCTTTGACTTCTAAGGGAACATATTTTATTGACTGTAAAAAATAAAACAATCTTGTGGTGTTCAAACCACCGTCCACAAATTTAGCATAGAAGCATCTGGAAAAGAGCAAACAAACCAAAAAACACTATACAGACTTTTAGAGAATAAAATATAATTTTAAAGAAGACTTTTAGTGCTCAGCGTAAAGGTATTTTGGAAGTCCAAGCAGGCATTACAATGAATTTGTACATACAAAGTTAAAATAATGAATCTCACGTGTAATTGGTCTGCCCAGAGCAGCAGCACTCCCACTGGCCCACGCACTATCCTGCCCCACTAAAAAAAACTACATTTCTTTCCCTCCTTTGTAGTTGGGTGGAGTTCATATGATACTGTTCTGAACAATCCGAAGTAAGTAGTAGACTGCTGGAAATTTCTGGGAAGTTTTACTTTCCTATTTTAGCTTTACTACCTTCTCCTTGTAAGGTAGAAGACTGAAATGTGAATTTGATTGGCTTTATCTCTAGTAGCCCTCTTAAGACCATGAACTAAAGACTAAGAGGATCACAGAACTCTTAGCCTTGACCCCTTGAGCTGTTGAGCCATTTCGAATTGTCTGGATTTCATGTGACACGAGAAAAAAATAATAGCCCTAATTTATTTAAGTGACTTGCGATCAAATTTTCTGTTCTAAGTTATATGTTTGGGATTTGAAAGGGTTCTTGACTTTGAGACTTGATATTTTCCATCTGTTTTGGAAAAATTTCCACTATTACCTCTCGTGCTATAGCTTCTACCCAAATTCTTTCTTCTCCCTTAGTGAGGCTCCAATTATGTATATGTTATCCTCTCTTTTGTATTTTAATTTCTTTGTTTTTCTGAGCTTTATTCCTAATCACTTTTTCTGGTCTGCCTTCTACTTTACCATTTTTCTCTTCAGCTATGTCTAATCTGCGGTTAAACCTATACAATGAGATCTTGATTTTTGATTGCTCTTTTTTATGTCTAGAATTTCCTTTTAAAAATTATTTTCAGTTCTCTGACAAAATATTAAATTTTATCCCTTATCCTTGCACACATTAAAGATAGCTATTTTAAATTCTGTGCTTTCTACCTCAATTTTTTGGAATCCAAAGTGTCAATTTTTGTTTTGTTGGTTTCCTTGTTTTCTAGTATGTTTGGTTGTTTTATTGAATGCCAGACATTGTATATAAAAAATGGTAAAATAATTTGAGGCCTATAATAATTTTATCTTCTTATAAAGAGGATATGAAAAAATATAACTTTAGTATATTCTGTACAGTTAGAAACACCAGAGAGTTTTAAAAATTACTGCTGCTTATGCTCCATACCCAAAGATTCTGACTCAATTGGTCTGGAGTTGGGCCTGGACATCAGTATTTTGTGATAGCTCCTCAAGTGATTCTAAATGGGTACCAGGATTGAGACTTGCCCTAACATAAAACATGAAAAAGATAGTACCAAGAGAGAAAATAACAGCTCAGTCATTTAATCTCACTTACGAATATAGCTATAAAAATAAAAGATTAATATATAGAATTTACTGTTAAAAAAATAATGAACTTCTAAGTAGACTATTACAGAAACATATGAATGATTCCCTCACAGAGAGTTTATGGGCATAATTTATTACATTACATTTCCTATAAAGAAAACCCATAGGAACATATCAATAGATGCTGAAATTTTAACAACCAAATAAAACTTTTAATAGGAATGGAAAAGAATTATTGAGATGTGCTAAGGCCTGTTTGGTGGGTATTAGTAATGCTTACCAATATCTGGTTTCTGTCTCCTTCCAGGCATCCAGACAGTTGGACTTCCCAGTCTCCTTCTTTGCAGCTTTCTAGGTGAAGTCCGCGAGCGGTCTTGGTTAGGGGCTGGGAGTGGCAGTGTGGGAGAGTGGGGGCGTGAGGGCTCCATGTGTTGTCTTCTTCACCTGGGGACCCAGGACTTTACCTTGTGATGGCAGAGTCACAGGATTGAGATAGCCCACTTCGTATCACTTCGTGGAGCTTTGTCCAAAACCACAGGCTGGCTTTGCGGGAGTGAGAAATAAATGTGTTAAGCCACTGAGAATGTGGAGTTGTTTGGTACCACAGCATAACCTCCCTCGACTAGGGGTTGTTGGAAAACTTTTCCTACAAAGGGCCAGATGTTTTAGACTTTACAACTCGTGGTCTCTGTCACAACTGCTCAATACTTCCATTGTAGCAAAAAGCCACCATAGATAATGTATAAATGAATGAGCAAGGCTATGTTCCAATAAAACTTTATTAACAAAAATGGATGGTAGATTTCACCCATGGGCCATAATTTGCTGACCTTTGCTCTTGACCAATACTTTGCCTACTCACACCTTATTATAAATGTTAATTCTAAATAATAAAATCCTAAAACCATTTCAGTTAAAAACAGGAACAAGTGGGGTTGGCCCTATTGCCGTTTAATAACACTATTTTAGAAGGGCTAGTTAATGCAATATATGATAAGAAATTTAAGCAATTGGGATAAATATAGAAAAATAAGAAAAAAGTTTTTATGGATAACATAATCGTATACCCAAAAAATCCAAGAAACAGTAGTAAAAATGATTAGGATTTATAGGAAAATTTGGTAAGATGACTAAATAAGATAAATACGCAAAAGTCAATGGCTTTACCCTGTG
>NW_012148430.1:2026529-2189577 GCF_000956105.1 Propithecus coquereli
CTTGAGCCCAGGAGTTTGAGGTTGCTGTGAGCTAGGATGACGCCCCCCGGAGAAAAAACAACCCCCTCAGAGATATTTACAAAAGGCTTTCATCATAAGCCACCGTGAATGACACGGTCAGTTAGGTAATGACCTGTGTATGTGTGTGGCGTATGCGTATTTACTGAGGTCGAAAGAAAGCACAGACGAATGATTACTAAATTGTTAATGGTGTTTATGTCAGAATAGCGGACTTTCAAGTGAATTTTTCTTTCTTCCTTGTATTTTCGGGTGTTATTAACATGTTAATCATGCATTATTCATCAAATCAGAAAAAATAAAGCTTTTAAAGTTATAAACAACAAAAATAACAGCAGAAAAGGAATGAAGCCATGAAGACGCCGCATTTCAGGTAACAGTGCCTTAATTTCCCTTTTCACACGGGTGGCGGAAGTCACTAAGTGACGTGCCGTGCTGTCCTGCAAGCCCTCGCAGCGCGGGTGCTGCTGGTCGGCTGAGCTCTTCGCCCTGTGGATTGGGTGATTTCGGTAGTGAAACTAGGATGGAGTTACAGCCACGTGTTGCTTCATGACAGGGATGCGTTCTGAGAACGCGTCATGGGCGATTTCGTGGTCGTGCGAGCAGCACAGAGCGCGCATGCGCTACCCCGGCCGGCAGAGCCTGCCACGCTCCGGCTGGGCGGCGCGGCTGCTGCTCCCGGGCTGCGCACGGGCAGCACGTTACCGTCCCGGATACTGTAGGCCGTTGTTGCACAGTGGTAAATATTTGTGTGCGCAGACATATCTGAGCGTAGAAAAGGGTACGGTAAAAATAGAGTATAAAAGATAAAAAACGGCACGCCCGTGTAGGGCATTTCCCAGGAACGGAGCTTGCAGGACTGGAAGGAGCTGTGGGTGAGCGCGCGAGCGGGCGGTGAACGTGGAGGCCTCGGACGTCACCGTGCACCGCCGTGGGCTTCGTGAACACCGCACAGCTACGCTGCGCTAGATTTACACAAACTATTTTCCTTTCTTCAATAATAAGTTAACCTTAGCTTTCTGTAACTATTTTACCTTATAAACTTTTCATTTTTTGACTTAGCCTAAAACACAAACACATTGTATAGCTATACAAAAACATTTTCTTTCTTTGTATCCTTGTTTTATAAGCTTTTTTCTATTTTTAAAATTTTTATTTTTTACTTTTTAAACTTCTTTGTTAAAAACTCAGACACAAACACACATTAGCCTGGGCCCACACAGGGCCAGGATCATCAGTATCACTGCCTTCACCTCCATGTCTGTCCCACTGGAAGGCCTTCAGGGGCAGAGACACGTGGGGCACTGTCATCTCCTGTGGTAGCAACGCCTTCTTCTGGGCACCTCCTGGAGGCCCTGCCTGAGGCTGTTCTACAGTTAACTTTCTTTTTATAAGTGAAAGGAACACACTCTAAAATCATAATAAAAGTATAGCATAGTAAATGCACAGACCAGTAACATTTCATCCAGTATTGTGTCCTGTGCATAATTGTATGTGCTAGACTTTTCTATGACTAGCAGCACAACAGGTTTGCTTGCTCCGGCATCATCACAGACATGTGAGTAATGCGTTGTGCTATGACATTGTAACAGCTATGATGTTGCTGGGTGACAGGAATTTTTCAGCTCCGTTATAGTCTTACGAGATCACCACCGTGTACGTGGTCTGTCATTAATCGAAATAGCCTCAGGCTGTGCACGGATGCAAATGCGGCAGCTGGAAAGGTGTGCCCTCGTTCAGGGCACCTAGGAAAGTGCCTGATGCAAGAGCCTCTGGTGTCCGAGTTCCCGGTCTCACAGAATTACCAATTCTTTGCAAGAAGTGGGCAGTACCGGCCCCAGCCCTGGTCAGTCTTTGGGAGGGAAATGGTTGACCTCTCCCCATTGGGTGAATCATCAGGCATCTTGCCAGGGGGTGGCGGTGGCACAGTGAGCGGTAATGATGGTGATGTCGTCACAGCCATTCTCCAAAATTAGAAGAGAGTAACTCTTTTAGTCATTCGATTTCTTTTTCACTGAAAGCACAAGTTTTTAAAATTCAAAATGTTAAATAAAACGTTAGAGATTTTAATTTGTCCAATTTTTTACCCTCGTGGCTAAAGCAAGTTGAATTCTGCTCTTGCCATAGTAGAATCCAATTCAGTAAGCATTTGCTGAAAAATTAATATTTTAAAATTTCCACTTCCATCATGTCACTACCTTTATGAAATACTTTCACTGGCACTTTCTGTGACTTTAAATCCAGCTTTCTCTCTCTGCCTTCCAAGGCTCTTCATGACCCAGCAACCCACCACCCGCACAGTCTTATTCCTCCATGGAAATTTTCTGCATTAGCCGACGAATTGTCTCCCAGGATTAGATATTTATGCAAATTCTCATTCCTATGCCTTTCCATAGCTACTCTTCCATTCAGGGTGTAGCTCGATAGACGAGGGCACAGACCTTGGGGTCAGTGAGGCTTGGGTTCAAATCTACCATTGTCTTACTGTGGGACCATTAACAAGATTCCCAACCTCCCTAAACCTCAGTGTTCTCACCTGTAAAATGGAACTCCATGAATAACTACTTCTCTGGCCTGCTGGAGAGTTAAGCAGGCTGTAAAGCACTTAGCTCAGAGCCTGGCACTTGGTTAATACACTCGGTAGCTCTCGGTGTCTTCCAGTGCTTTGTCTCTGCAAGAGATTTTGAAGGCAATGTGAGTTGTTTTTAGGTGTCCTCAGGGCGTGGGCATGCTCACCCTCAGTAGGTACTGCTGAATTTCTTTCCCAAGAACTTGTGTCACTAAACATGCCTCCCAGCAGCATAGGTCCACATTTCTCCACATCCTCGCTGCTGCTTGGTGTTGCCGCACCAGGCCTACGCTGGGCAAGAGAAACTCCCCATACTCCGTGTGTCTAAATGTTTAAAAAAAGTTACAAACCAAGAGGATAAGCGTCCAGGGAAATATGACCGTCTGCTCTGTCTTTGACAGGCTCGCCTTCAGAGCGACCCGGAGAGCACGTTTGAATTCAGAACTCTCAGACTCCTCAGAGTTCCAGGCCACAGCGTGATAGCGTGGAGAGACTCAGCCTTGCCCTCGGCCTCCTCCTGTCCTGCTGTTGTCTGAATGTGTCCCCCAAAGTTCATGTGTTGAAAGCTTAATCCCCAGTGCAACACTGTCAGGAAGTGGGACCTAATAAAAGGTGATTAGGTCACAAGGCTCTGTCCTCACGAATGGACTAATGTCATTATCATGGGAGTGGGTTCGTTGTCATGGGAGTGGGTTTGTTATACAAGCAAGGTTGGCCCCGCTTGCTGTCTCACTCATGCCCTCTCTTGCCCTTCCGCCTTCCACCATGGGGTCTTCATCCAGTGAAGCATCTCTCTCAGCTAGAGCTCCTGAGCCAGACCCCATTTCAGCCTCCGGGTGTCGATAGGTTGGCTGGTTTTTTTTTTTTTTTTTGAGACAAGGTCTCACTTTGTCACCCAGGCTGGAGTGCAGTGGTACAATCCCAGCTCACTGCAACCTGCAATTCCCAGGCTCAAGTGATCCTCCTGCCTTAGCCTCCCAATATAGTGCACATCTGTATGCGTGCATATTATCTCAGTAATCTTCACAACCACCTTGAGACGGATGTCATTCTAATCTTATAGATTATTCTAATCTTATAGATAAGAAACCGGAGACTTAGGAAGTTTACAGCAATGATTGAAAGAGCTGGGATTTTCTCCCGGGGCTGCCTACACTGTGGTACGTACACACTGTTTTCCTCTTCAGTGTATATCTACACACTACTCTGCTTCTCTGTCTGTAGCACCTTCTCCCCAGCTGACAAAGAAAGAAAGTCTGTTATCGAGGAGGGGTTGACTCTTGCCTGTCAGTCACCAATTGAAGCAGAATATGTCATTGTCCTACTGCTACCTTACAAATCCCTCCAAAACATAGAGGCTTAAAACAATACACATTTGTTATCACCAAAGAGTTTATGGGTTGGGTGGCTGGTTCTTCTGATCTTGACTGGGCTTGCACCTGTGTCCTGAGTTAGCCGGGGGTCAGGTGACAGCTCTGCTGGTCTCCCACATTTGGGGGTTGGCTGGCTGAAGCCCTTGGCTCTGATCAGGTTGATTTCATTTCTGCTGCTATGGGTAAAGCAAGTCACATGACCAGCCTGGATTCAAGAGGTGAGAGATCGACTCTACTTTTTTTTTTTTTTTTTTTCGAGACGGGGTCTTGCTCTGTCACCTGGGCTAGAGTGCAGTGGCATCATCCTAGCTCACTGCAACCTCAAACTCCTGGGCTCAAGCAGTCCTCCTGCCTCGGCCTCCCAAAGTGCTGGAATTACAGGCGTGAACCACCACACCCGGCCTGACCCCGCTTCTTAATGGGAGGCACAGCCACATTGTGAGGGTGTGAATGCTGGAGTGGAGAACGGGGACCACTTTGGAATCCACGTCCCACACAGGGATTATAAACTTTGAGGGCCCCATTACTAAGCCTGGCTGCGTTACCAGCGTCTAGTGCCTCGTCTTGGTGTGATGGTGGTATTTGCAGCAGAATAAAAGTGAACCATATTGTACATATCATTATCAAGCTTTCATAGAGTAAAACCACTTAAGACAGTAGAATGTGTAGGGATGTTCACACACATCAAAGTGTAGGAGAAGTAACAGAGGTTGTTTCTTGGCTTCTAGTATTTTAAGTGAGCACAAAGGCATTTTTAGTTAAGTAGTTAACTGAGAGAGCAAGGAATTCTATGGCACAGCTCGTTAGGCTGCGACAGGTTGCCTATACTTAGGAGCTAACAGCCCGCGCTGTGTCCCCTCTCCATCGGTACCAACGGCTGACACGTAAATAAGAAAGCATCCTCTTCCTGCTTCCCTGTGAGTGCGGAAAGAGCTCGGGCAGGAAGGCTTCGGGACAGGGCCTATGGGTGAGCCTGTGCCCTTCAGAGAGCCTCCTGCCCTGGGGGCTCAGGCCACCGCTGTCACTGGCAAATAATGACGGGAAATGAACTCACCTCTTATTAAGTCTGCAGCCGATCCCTTGATAAGCCGCTCAGAACGTGTACGCAGATGCTTTTATGAGAAAACTAATTAGGTTGTTCAGTACAAAAGAAGCACATGTTAAAAGTTTATGAGACTTCTGAGGTCCCACATAACCAGTCTTCCTGTTGCCATTATCAGATGCCACCAGTTGTTTTTCATTGTTCCTGGTGGTCCTACTGCTTCACTGAAATCCACCCATCGGTTCAATGAACTCATCAGACTCTGTTGAGCTATGACTGTGTGCGCAGCACCAGGTTTGGAGCCTTTGGGACAGCAGAACATATGTATGACACAGTCACTACCTGCAAAGAATCGGAAGCCTGTTTGGGAGCAGTGAAGCGAACACTCGGGGCACTCACGGGAGAGGTCAGCTGTGCGGGGCTGAGCCCCGGGGGGCGCGGTAGTGACAGCAGAGGTCTGTGTGGGCTGGGGGAGCTTGGCCAGGGTGAGCCCAGCCTGAGGTGACCAGCGGGATTTGGAAAGGGGGAATGAAGGGGGAGGGTACCCTGGGGTGTGTCACGGTGTGGCGAGAGGCAAGGAGGTGGGATTCAGCTTGGCGTCAGCTGGGGACAGTGGGGATCCCAGGCCATCAGAGGGTGGGCTTTGGGGAGCATGAAGGACAATCTCCTGCTTGGACCCCAACAGGGGCTCAGCGATGCCACCTCACTGTGGGGCGGGGGGACGAGGCCAGCTGTGGAGAACTGTGCACAGAACCAGGGGCCTCCTGATGGGACAGGTGCCCCCGGCCGTGGGCAGAGTACCACTGTCTTCATCCACGTTCACACCTGTCACACATGGGGAGCTGAGGACGCCAAGGCCACCTTGCTCAGCAATTCCTGCTGCAAGGGGGGCGGAGAGAGATCTGGATGGTTTGGGGCAAGTTCCTGTGTGCTTCTCTGCCTCAGTTTCCTTGTCTGTAAAATGGGGATAACTACAGGTTGCTGGGAATGTAAGTGCTCAGCACATGGACTGACACATGTGGTGTGCAATGTATGTATGTCTGCAGCACATAACATATTATATGTCATTTAATAATTTATAATTATGAGTATATACTTATATGTAACTACACAAATTCTAAAATTTATAATTATAAATTATATAATATATAATATCAGTATATTATATTAATCAATAATATAAAAATATAAAATTATGTAACTATATGTAATACAATATAATAATGTTAATATAAATTATATTATAAATTATGTAACATAACACAATTTTTATTTATAAAATTATATTTTTATATTATATATTATATTTAGAGTCATCATTATTTATAAAACTTATAATATACATTTATAATGACCCCCAAACTTATGGGCTTTAGTTCCTTTTACTTATGAAACTACTTGGAAGGAAAAATGGATGAGGATTTATCTCCAGGGAGATGATAAAAATCCATCACGCGGCGTGTTGTGCCGCAGTGTTTGCTGCGCATGTGGCATCTTCATCGCGTCTTCATGCCCCAGGCCAAGCGGCTGAGGCGGTGGGGTGGGGGCTCCCTGTCTCCCACCTAGGCCAGGGCCGGGCCAGGCCCAGAGCAGGTCTTGTCCCAGGACTCCAGACGCCCAGGAGCCGGCAGAGTGCGTAATGGCCTCTTCCTCAAGCTCTCAGGCCATGACCACGCACTTCTGGCTTCGTTTCTTTGGCAAGATTCATTTCGTGCGCTTGTTTCTAGATAACGCAGAGTCCCAGGAATCCAGCGCTCTGGCCGGCCAGGTGAGGATCTGTGGGTAGTCCTGGCCCGCCGAGAGCCTCGGCTGCGGGCCTGAGCAGATCGCTGCCACATGAGCCAGCGCGGCCTCCTGAGACCTGGTTTGAGTGGCTTTGGTGACTGACCAGCCACCTGCAGGCGGGACATGAGCACCCTCCACCTACATGGAGCCAGGACCTGCCTTTGCCTTTCATATTTTTCATCTAGAATTGTCCAGATCGTTGACACCGTCATTACCTGGACCTAATTAATTACATTCAAACTTACTTTTGTTGTAAGCGTTATTTCTGCCACTTTTACGTAACATACAGCTTATTAAACACAGGGAAGGGAAAATAGCCCGGATTTCATCTCCAGTTCATCACCTTTACGAGGAGCCATCACCTTTACAAGCAGAGACAGATGCGTCGCTAGGTTTCACGCCGCTTTCTCTGCAAACAAAACCCTGCGAGGCAAACTCAGGCCTTTTGTCCCAACCCCCACTGTTCCGACCCAGCACTCGGAGAGCGGATGCACGGCCAAGTCAGTGCTGGGGACTGTGCCTGCGGGACGGACTGGGCCCCCTCCTGCGCAGGGGCTCTGCATGCGGCCCGGGGGATGGTCGTGGGCTCCACTCCCAGCGACAGCGTGTCTGAGCCCACTCAGCCCAGATCAGTAGCAGCATCCTTCCCACCCCCCTCATAAATATGTATTTTTCTACACGCAAGTTATCGAAAATAGTCAAAGGCTCATCACAACTTTGAGGGAACTGTCAGCTCTGTGATTGCGCCAGCTGGAGAAGGCGATGAGACTAGGAACTCATCCTCCTCACAGCACTCAGCTTTTGTGTTGGGGGGAAATCAGCGCTTTCTCTAATCTCATGGGCATCTTCTTGGCCCGTTGCTGCTCTACCCGCAGGCGTGCGCAGTAATGTAGAGTGGGTTCATCTGCGGGCCTCCTGCACCTGCGCCGGAGCCGGCGTTCCTGGTGGAGGCGCCGGAGATGCCGCCTCTAACCCGTGTGGGCAGCGAACGCGGCCTGCAGGATGCCTAGATCTTTCTCACAGCCGTCGGGGACGAGGCAAGGAGACTCGGCCGCCCGCCTGCCAGGTGGCTTGGGAAGCGGACTGCGACTGCAGTCGAGGGTTGGGGCGGAGAGGGCCGGAGGCGAAGGCCCCGGACAGCAGTCTGGAGCCTTCTGTTTTCTCAGACGCCTCAGGCATGGCGAGGTTTCTGTCTGTTTCTGACACGTGACTTCTAAATGGCAGTTTGTGATCTCCTAGTGCCCTGAGTTAACTCACAGGCCTCTTGGAGCTGGAGCTGCTGGGAGCCGCGGCCGGGGGAGCGCGGCGAGAGCTGTGGCTGCCCCTGGGGACAGGGCGAGGCGGGGCCCACTGGACTCCGGGGACGCAGGCGCCGCTGGGGCTCCTGGGGAGAAGGCAGCCTTGGCTTTAGGTCTCCTGTGTTGTCTTTAGAGCAATTTCCCCCTTTGGACTTGGAAAGTCACCTTCCTACACTCTCCCCTCTGCTAATCTCTTCCCCAGCGTCCAGGGCACCTGTTACCTCGGTTTTGCTGTGGGAAAAACTCCCTCTGAGGCGCTGGAGGCTCCCGAGCTGTCTGCACAGTTTACAGGCAACGCGGGGGAGGATACTTGGTTAGCATTTACGAAGTGCCAGAACCGTCCCAAACACTTCATGTAGATGGTAACCCACTTACTCTGCACGACCATCTGTGTGGCCGGTATTCTGTTTTACAAATGAGGAAACTGAGGCACAGGAGCTTATGTAACTTGCTCAGTGACACAAACGCCAGACGCGATCACTGGTCATTGCAGATCTTTTTACAGTAATGTTCTGAGCCCAGTTGCCAATAAGCAACCTCGTCCGGCCCGAGTCCCCGCGGCGGCCGGCCTGGGTTGGCCTCGCCCCTCCTGCCTGCCGTTGCAGAGCGATCTCGCTCGGCCGGGCTCAGACCGGAGGCCCCGCGGGGTGAGGCCCTCCTCCCCGCCCCGTCCTCGTCTCCCCCGGGGGCGGAGGCAGCGCCTTCGGCGGGCTGAAGGAGATCCCCCCTTTAAGCTGCGTGGAAATGTCCACGCTCTTCCTGCATCTTCCGTCCTCCCCTCACTCGCTTCCTCCCTGAGCCGCCTCCCCGAGGCCGGTCCCGGGGACAAGGAGGAGGCCTCTTCCCGCACAGGGACGTGTCTGCGACTGCTCCTCCTCCTGTGTCTCCCGCCCTTTCTGTGGGCTTGCTCCAGGCAGCGTGCACCTGTGCTCAGGTGTCTTCCGTCCACTGAAGAAACGATTCCTGCTGCGTCACCCTCGTCCCCTCATGGCGGGTGCGGGAGTCTGTCCCCTGCTCCTCCGCTTCATTCATTCACAGATTCTGTCTCCACGGACACAGCTCCCAACGAGGCCACCGGCGACCTCGCGGCCCCAAACCCCGTGACCCCTGGCAGCGCGGGAGGCTGCCCAGAGCCTCCTCATTCTGGAAACACTTCTCAGCCTTTATGCCCCTGTGGGTCCTCTTCTGGCTCCTTCCTCCTGGACAGACGCCCCTCCGTCCCCTCGCAGACGCCTCGCTCAGCTCTTCCTCTGTCTCACGCTCGCTCGCTCTCCGTTTCTCTTCCTGTCCCACCGCCCGCGCCGCGGACGGGTGTAGCTCCTCCCAGGGCGCCAACTGCCACCACGTCCCCCGACAGCTCACATCCGAGCGCCCAGCCGGTTTTCCCCGCTCCAGACGCGCTTTCTGGTCCCCGCCGGGGGTGCGGGGACGCCTGGAGCACAGCTCGCCGCAGCCGCGCTCTTTGCCTGCTCCGTCCTCCTCCTCGCTTTCCTGCCTCAAGTGTTGGGACCCCTCCGCCGGGGCCTGATTTGGAATACTGGGGTTCCTCCTCGACGTCATCTGTCTCGTCCCCCGTGTCCTGCCACCACCCAGTTCATCGCCGAGTCCTGTGAATTCCTCTCCCGAATCTGCCTTGTCTCCCTTGCCCACTGCCCCACCCCGGCCCGGCCGCCACCAGTCCTTGCTGGGGTCACTGTGCGGCTCCTGGGTTGCTCTGTCCCAAGTATTACTGTTTTTCAATCCGTTATCCACACTGCGACTGGAGCAATCTTTAAAAGATGCACATCCACGCCACTTCCCGGATTAAATCCTTCACGGGCTCCACGGATCTCGGATGAGGCCCGGACTTCTTCACCTGCGTCAATTTTCTCGTGGCCTCCCCTCCTTCTTCCGTCTCCTGCCCCTGCTCGTCTGTGGTCGATTTTTATCTTTTTCGAGAGATAAATGTGGGGCCGTCTAAATCGCCCTCTGTCCGTGTGATCTGGCCAGCGGCACAGGGACAAGCCCAGCCTCAAAGCCTGCGGCAGCTCCGGGCGGCGGGTTGGGAGCGTCACCGTCCCCTTGGAAAGCCGGCGGTGGGGCCTTTGCGGCCGGCGAGACCTCCCAGGCCTCCCCTGAGGTTCCCCAGTTTTCTCGGCAGCCCCACTTCCTACCTAAGAAAGCGGGAGGCGAAGAGGCTGGTGAATACTTCAGTATTTGAAAGCACCAAATCCGAGAAGATTTACGTGGACGTCGCGATTATTAGTGCGCTGAGTTAATGAACGTTATCCTCTGCTTTTTTGGCTGGAAGAACATTAAAGTCCCAGTGAGAGGAAACAGATGTGGCTGCCTCGAGCATTTCCAGAGGACACCGCGGGAAACCGTGAGCCCTCGCCCTGCAGAGCCGCGGGGGAGGGGGACGCTCCCAGACCCTTTCCGCTCGCGGCTGAGTGCGGGGCGGGCGCGGCCCGGAGCCCCCGCATCAGACACAGCCATGGAAACGTTCAGGAAAAGCCCAGACTGCGCTCTGACGTGCTCGGTTTTTCGTGTAACCAAAAGCCTTGCAAAAGAAGGAGGGCCGAGGCAGGACGTGTGGGTTGGCGATTTAAGATGGTTTCCGAGCAGAGGAAGAGAAGGAGGGCGCTCAGGAGCAGCAGCTTTGGTGGTCAATCCGTCAGCCCCGGTTAGCAGGCAAGCGCTCAGGGTCACCGCCAGGGAGCAGGACGGCGTCGCGAGCGCCGGGGGCTGCCGGAAGAGAAAGGCTGCAGCTCGCGGTCACCTCAGTGACAACGTCTGAGGCTCTCTGTGTCCCTCCCTCTCCCGGTTTTTCTTACTGTGCTCGGGGTGTCCGATCCCCCAGCCCACTCCCGCCGGTGCGTGTTGGAAGGGGAGAGCTGACGCCCTCTCCCAAGTTTGCTTTTCTACAAAGGTCCGAATGGACACAGTTCTGTCCATGTTCTAGAAGCAGTGCTGGCCTCGTATTTGTGACTGTGTTCCCTACCTGCCTCCCCCCACTTTCTTCCTCCTCTCTTTCTGCCATTGCAGCTTAGAGACTCTGAAAATCAAGATGGAAAAGAAAGAAGCTTAGTCCTATATGCTTCTGATGAGAAAAGCCATGGTGGTGTTGACAGTTTTCGGTGGGGGAATCGTGGGAGGCCCACTCGCGGGCATGGGGCTTGCACGCACGTTGGGCTGTGCGGGGACACCCTGGGTGTGCCTGGCCTCTGCCCGTGAGCCCTCCACTGTGTGCCACGGTGCCCTCCACTTGCCCTGGCCCCCGGATGTGCTCCAGGGAGCCGGAGAAGAGTTGGCCCCATCATCGCTGTCACCCCAGCAGTCACTTTGACAGAAGCCTTTGTTCTTCCAGGCTGCCTGGGTACCAAGGGGCTGGAATCAATAATTGACTAAAATTAACAGGGCAGTGCTTGTCTGAATGAAATGTGGTCTGGGCTGCATTTCAACTTGACAGTTCTTGTTCTCCTGTTGGATTTTTTTGTGTTTGGTTCTGAGGCAACTTTACAAGGACGTAGGTGGGTGTGCCTAAGTTTGATTTGTGGCTTAGCCATCTACTTTTAAATTAAAATACCTGGCAAACAAAAGGCACAAGCTCTTGGGTCCAGAAAATGAATCGCAGACATCCAAGGTGTGGTGATGAGGTTTAGCGGGAGCAGGAGAAAAGCGGGTTAAAGGTCGGTGGAGAATCAAGTTAATATTCAGTGCTGGTATGTGGTGGCTGCCAAGAATACGAGCCGCGGCTGCGTTAATAAAAGTGTAGTGTTTAGAGGGAGAGGAGTGATGATCTTGTTCTCGCTCTGTGGGACCACCCGTGGAGCTCGGCGGGCCCTGTGAGGGGCGCCTCTCTCTGAAGGGGCCCTGAGCAAATGCGAACGCCGACAAGAGAGCAGTGGGGCCAGGTGGGCACCCCCCGCCATACTGTCTGAGAAATGGGGACGGGAGTGGGGCACGTGTATCTTGGCTCCCGGGTATGAGAACGGGGCACGTGACTATTGTGTGCTGTTCCCACGTGGGCAGTCCAGGGCCCTGTGGGGACCGGGCGTTACCTCAGTGTGAGCAAAATGAGCTCAGAGCTCTGCAAGGGCGGGGTGAATTTGGGGAAGTAGTGAGCACCTCGTTAAGGGAATACTGCGAAACCACCCTATTTGTACTTATTGGAAAGAGCAGGGAAATGCATGACTTAAAAGTATTGTCTGTGGAGTTGCACTGGGTGTCAAAGTCTTGTCCAGCCATGAGATTTTATAATTTTCAAATGGACAAATTTATTAAGTAGGTCAGGAGGAAGCAAGCCCCTGGGTTAATACCAAAAGAACCACTTGAATCAATGGTTAGTGGGATTTCAACTGTCCCTACACCTTGAGTATGTCCCAGTTTGACTCTTGATATGCCCTTGATGTCTTCTGGTGCACCCGACTCCATGGCGTGCGTCCTGCCTGCCCAGAAATCTGCCATTTCCTAGTGGTCTCAGCGAGTTAGTGCCTCATTCAACATGTCCAATTTATTCCCGAGGAAAGGTTTCATACTGGGAGCAGTGATTAATTATTCATAACATTTGTTGAGCATCAAAAAATTGGGAGGGAGTGCATAGTATGGAATTTGATACATTTCTCTTCTCTGCCATCTTGAAGCCAGGGATGGGGAGATAATGTGAGCTGACAAGCATTTTGGGCAAATGGTGTGCCAGCACTTCTGTCCTGGCCAGCACTGTGGAGAGGACTCCCAGCAGCCTTCAAGACAGCTGACAAACAGGACAGAACTGAAAACCCAGTCATTCCAAGTTTCTGATTTGGGGCCAGAACAAGGGTGATTTTAACCCTGTAGGCAAATGCTGCTGCCTTAGCTTCTTGCCAGAGAAACTGAGGTTCAGTCCTTGGCTGCCCTAAAAAGGACCAGGGCATCCACCTTAGGGAAATCTCCGGAAGCCACGTATATGCTTTGTTAAGACTACAAGAAAGAAAAGGGACAACAGGAAAATCACCTTGGGAATAGCTATTTGTCTTCTCCCCACCTTTTAAAAAACAGGTAGGCAGAATTGCATTGGTGGGAGAAAATCTAAGACCAAATTAAGTAAGTGTTCCTCATGTTGACCCATTTTTGAAGCACAGAAACCCCTCCCGGACCGTGATCTCACTTGGCAGTGTAAAGTGCTGTGGGTGTTGGCAGCTGCTGGGATGCCTACGGAATAGCCGGCCCTGCTTCTGCCGCATGAAAGCAATACCCTGTACTTACTTATTAGCTGCCTTTCTGGACTATGCACAACATCACTGGGACAGTCAGAGACTTCCAGAAAGGATCTGCTGATATTAGGTGGGTCGATTGGTCATACTGCCAAACGCATGGACCTGATCCATTTAGAGACTCTCGCTGTGGAGTCACACTTGATGATGACACTTGGAACGAGACTTTCCAGCTGGGTCATAGCTCTGGGGTTGGCCACCTGGTGAGTGGGACCACAAAACTGTAAGGCAGGCCCCAGAGGGACATCCAACCATAGCACTGTGACATTGAAATGAAGCAAGGTGTGCTGCAGGCTTTGTGTGTGTGTGTGCATGCGTGCATGTTTGCATGCGTGTGTTGGGTGGATTGGACAAAGCAGGGAGAGGGAACAAGGGAGAGATAAATTATGAAAAAGAAATTGGAGAAAAATTGAACTAGATTTATTCTGACAGTGTTCAGGCTACAATTCCAATGTTATAAATCACTTTCTTACAGAGGAATTTACTTCCTGAGCTTCACACAACTTCATAAGCCTGGCATGTGTATGAGAACAGAACCCAGATATCAGAGAAGGGAAAATGATGGTCTGTACAAATGTGGTTTGAAACTCCACTGGTGATTTTGTCAGCACAGGGGATTTGTCGGACTGGGGCCCAGCACTGCAGGAAGTTGGAACAGCGAAGGAGTTCACTTCCAATCCTTCCAAGATGAAATTTTAAAGAGCAGAATTTAAAAAATGTTTTGTGGTGGCCACATGGTCTTGAACCCTGGGCTAAAAAGAAATGAAAGGGAATTTACAATCTGTGGATGAGGCCAGTATTGGAGTTTCAGTAGAAGGTCCATGTTCAGGTGGTCCTTGTTCAGAAATGGGGTGTCCCTGTGAATAGTACATACCCAAAATCTCTTTTCTCTGATCCTGTCCTCAAGAATATCCACGGCTCTAACAGTCAGTGGGCATGCATGGCTCAGAAATTGTGGCTGATTTAATGAATAGGGGATTGAATGAAAAATCAAATCCTGGTACAACTTCTTTCACTCTCGTCCAAGGGAAAAACTCAGCATGGATGTAACTCACCTCAGTATCTCCAGTTGCCCAGTTCTTAACTTCTTTCCTCATTTGTCCTCCTCCTTGGCCTGTCTCCACCCAAAGACATACACATACACAAATAGGCATGTATACACACACACACACACTCATTCACACATGCACACACACACCTCACAATCCCCTCTCCTGTGTCTCTTCTTCCCCAATATTAAAGCCTACTTTCCCTAAACATTCCTAGGTTCCCCTTCAGGAAACTGTGAATTCCTTGAAGTCAGAACATTGTCCAGTTATGCATCTTGGTCTTCCCAGAGCATGCATGGCACCTTGCAGGTGCTCCATGAGTCACTCAGGTATACAGTGACTGATAGTCAGAAAAGCATTACCAAGATATGAAGTTTTGGAATTAGGAGAGTAGTATCAGTAAGATAGCAGAATAGGAATCTCCAGTGCTTGTCCCTTTGCAGAAAAATGATTTTATTTTATTTTTTGAGACAGAGTCTCACTGTGTTGCCCGGGCTAGAATGCCGTGGCATCAGCCTAGCTCACAGCAACCTCAAACTCCTGGGCTCAAGCAATCCTTCTGCCTCAGCTTCCTGAGTAGCTGGGACTACAGGCATGCGCCACCATTTCTGGCTAATTTTTTCTATATGTTTTCCATTGTCCAGCTAATTTCTTTCTATTTTTAGTAGGGACCGAGTGTCACTCTTGCTCAGGCTGGTCTTGAATTCCTGACCTTGAGTGATCATCCCACCTCGGCCTCCCAGAGTGCTAGGATTACAGGCATGAGCCACCACGCCCGGCCAGAAAAATGAATTTGAACCACCATCCACACATGAAATTACCTTCACAAGAGTTAAGGAATCCAGGTGTGAGATTACTGCACTTGTGTGAAGCAAAGAAATAAGAAAACATACATTAAAGAGGGTAGGATGGGCAGTTTCACATTACTCGTGTCACCTCTCCCCTAAGACCATGTAGCACAGAGAGAGATATGCTCCATGTGGGGAAAGGAGAGTGAAGTGAGCACCTGACTTTGCTGTGGACCCCAGTACCAGGCTCACCCCAGTGTACCAGGCTCACCCCAGTGAACCCTGGCACCAGGCCAGCTCCCACAGCCCCAGGCTCCAGGTTATCACTTATGAACCCAGCCTCCAGGCCTGCCCAGCTCTAGGCTAGCTTCCATGGACCAGCCTTCAGATTCCAGGTCCACACCAATGCCAGCTGGCCCCTGTGACTGCAACCTCCAGGTTATCCCCCATGGCCCCAGGCTCCAGGCCAGCCCACCTGCACACCCTACCAGCTGGCTTGCCCAGAATCTCTAGACAGGCTGACTGATGAAGGTCTTTCATTGATGAGGCCAGTCTGTAATGACTGAGAGATGTGTGTACTTCTTCAAGTGCACAGACACCAGTGTGTGGACACAAGAATCATGAATAATCAGGGAAAAATGAAACCACCAAAGGAGCAAAATAAAGCACCAGCAACTGACACTAAAGAAATAGGGATCTATGATTTGCCTGACAAGGAATTTAAAATTATCATCTCAAAGAAGCTCAATGAGTTAGAAGAGAACAAGATAGACAACTAAAAAAAAAAATCAGGAAAGCAATATATGAACAAAATGAGTTCAACAGAGAGATAGAAAATAAAAAAGAACCAAACAGAAAGTACAGAACTGAAGAACACAATGAACTGAAAAACTTGATAGTAATTTTCAACAGCAGACTCAATCAAGAAGAAGAAAGAATCAACAAGGTTGAAGACAGGTTATTTGAAATTACCTGGTCAGAGGAACAAAAAGAAAAAAAAGGAAAAAGAGTGCAGAAATCCTATGGGACTAATGGGATACCATGAAGTGAACCAATAAACACATTATGGGAGTCCCAGAAGGAATAGAGAAAGAGAAGGGGGAAGAAAGCTTATTTAAAGAAATAATGAAGAAAACTTCCCAAATCTGGAGACAGAAATTATTCATCAAATTACTAACCAAATTCTCAAAAGTCAAAGAGAAAGAGAGAATTTTGAAAGTAGCAAAAGAAAATTGACTCATCCCATTCAAAGGAATTTCCATAAAATTAGCAGTGAATTTCTCAGCAGACACGTTGCAGGCCAGGGGAGAGTAGAATGATATATTCAAAATGCTGAAAGAAAAAAAAACCTGCCAACCAAGACTACTGTACCGAGCAAAGCAAAATGTAGGGGAGACAAAGACTTTCTCAGACAAACAAAAGATGAGGAAGTTCATTACCACTAGACCTGTCTTATACGAAATGCTAAAGGGAGCTCTTCAAATTGAAATGAAAGGATACTGACAGCATTAAAATATATGAAAGTATAAACCTTACTAGTAAAGACAAATATATAGTCAAATTCAGAACTCCAATACTGTAATAGTGGTGCATAAAGCACTTTTAACTCTATCATAAAAATTGAAAGACAAAAATGTTAAAAATAACCATAGCTAGAATAATTTCTTAATGGATAAATAATATATAAAGATGTAAAGTGTGACATCAGTAGCATAAAATATATGTGTGTGAGAAGTAAAAGTATAGAGATTTTGTATGTGATAGTGGTGCATAAAGCACTTTTAACTCTATCATAAAAATTGAAAGACAAAAATGTTAAAAATAACCATAGCTAGAATAATTTCTTAATGGATACATAATATATAAAGATGTAAAGTGTGACATCAGTAGCATAAAATATATGTGTGTGAGAAGTAAAAGTATAGAGATTTTGTATGTGATTGCAGTTAGCTTACAATAGACTGTTAAATCTATAAGACGTTTTATGTAAGCCTCATGATAATCATAAAGAAAAAGTCTCTAGTAGATACATAAAAGATAAAAAAAGGAATAAAAGCATAACACTACAGCAAAATCAACAAATCAATGTCACATTGTACCCCATAAATATATGCGATTATTATGTGCCAAAAATTAAAAAAAATCGCAAAGGAAGATAGCAAGAGAGGAAGAAAGAAATGAAAGCATTATGAAACTAAAAAAGTTATCAAAATGGCAATAATAATTACTTACCTATCAATCATTACTTTAAATGTAAATGGATTAAATTCTCCAATCGAAAGACAGAGTGGCTGATTAGATTAAAAAACACCAAGATCCAATAATATGATGTCTACAAGAGACTAAGTTTAGCTTTAAAGACATACATAGGTTGAAAGTGAAGAAATGGAAAAAGATTCCATGCAAGTGGTAACCAAAAAGGAGTAATGGTGGCTGTATTTATATTAGATAAACTAGACTTTCAGTCAAATCTGTCACAAGAGATGAAGAAGGACAATGTATAATGATAAAGGGGTAAAGTCATCAAGAGACTATAGCAATTATAAACATATATGCACCCAACATTGGATCAGCAAAATAGATATAAAGCAAATATTGATAGAATGGAAGAGAGAAAAAGATAGTAATACAATAATACAACACTAGGGGACTTCAGCACCCCACTTTCAACAATGAATAGATCATCCAGACAGAAAAACAATGGAGAAAAAGTAGACTTGGGTAACACTATAGACCAAATGGACCTAACAGACACATATGGAACATTCTATTAATAGCAGCAGAATGTACATTCTTCTGCATATTCTTTCCATAGAACATTCTCCAGGATAGATTATAGATCATATGTTAGCCACAAAACAAATCTTAAAGTGAAGAGGATAGAAATCATATTAAGTATCTTTTCCAACCACATGGTCTAAAATTAAAAATCATTAACATGAGAAAAATTGGGAAATTCACAAATATGTGACTATTGCATTATAAAGTTAGCAAGGTAATGGGAGCCTTATGTCATCGTGGTATATGGACTGCTTCCCTAACACAGCTCGAAGGAGTCTGCAGACCCTGGGGAATGTCCCAGATCTGACATGGTCCAGGATCAAGGCTGCAGAGTTGGGTGAGCCAAGGCAGTTGACAAGGACTTTTTCCTTGACCAAACTCTAGCTACGCTCCTGAACCTTCTCTTAGGCTCATCTGTGCACTTCCTTATGAAATCCAATTTTAGCAAGAACCCTCCTAAGACAGTTCAGCAAAAACCTGCCACCCTCAATACCTGATCTGGTTCCTTCTTGTCCACCAACCTCCAGGTGATGTCTGATCATCCTGGCCTCTCTTTGGCAAGAATCCTATTAGGTCGGTTTAGCCAGAATCCCTGTTATCCCTGATGTTTCCTCTTCCCAATTTTCTATCCTCTGAACACCCCACCCTCACCCAGTTTCTTGGCCATAAATTTCCACTCGCCCATGCTGTGTTTGGAGTGGATCCCAATCACTCTCGCCCACTGCAAAGCCCCATTGCAGTGGCGCCTGTACGTATTGCCATGGTCCTGCCTTACTGTGCTTTAACAAGTATCATTGAATAATTTTTTCTTTAGCTCAGTGGACTGCTTACAGACCTGGCTTGGCCTGCAGGGGGCAGGGATGGGAGACATAGAAGGTCAGGGAGATTGGCAAAGGTCTGGGCTCTGCAGCAGTCAGGGTATTTATTTGTGGCTGGAGGTAAGTGATTTATTTGGACTATGAACCCCAGGTGTGGGTGCCGGCAAGACTCGCCAGCAGACTGGATGGGTGAGTTGCTCCTTAGGGGTCCGAGTCTGGGAACCCGCGGGATCAGCCATTCTGTGCAGACTCAGCGGGATTTAGAGGCTACTGCATGGATGAGAGGACCCCTGCCAGCCTCCCCCAAGCCACCTAAGTCTCCCTGAACGCCTCTCCCGGAGAGCAGAGGGAAGGAGAGGAAATTGGCTGGAGAGAGGCTGGGTCACCCAGAAGAGACTATTTAAACCGGAAGACGTTGTGATGGCGCTAGCTGGTGTGTAAGCCACTGAAGCAGGAGCTAGTGAACAAGGCCGTCTCTTATAAAAATAAAGAAGTTGCATTTCTTTTGCTTGTCTAGACTGGAGCTGCTCTTAAAGAGTGTATTTCTTATCCCTCTAGTTGGGGAGAACAAGATAAATGACATCTGTGATGTCCTCCCAGATCACAGGTGTCAGATTTCTGGCTTTCTTGATGGTGGATGGGTTCCCTGGTCCACAGCTCTGGCTGCCCCGAGCTCTGCCGGCAGGCCACCGCTGAAGACACCTGGGGAAGATGTCCCCACTGGGACCTGCCTCACCTGTGCTGTCCTGCCTTGCTCTGCATCTCTCCTTCCTCTTCCCTCCGTGCTGCCTGCCTTCTACTGTGTCTCAGTGCCCACTCTCCTGTGCTGCCCTTCCAGGGGGCGGACTGTGCGCCTTTGCCGTTCCTCGGTTTCCTCATTATAGCAGAGGAGACGTGTGTGGACCAGCTGGCAGCCCATGCTGCAGGGACACAGAGCGGGTGTCCATCCTGAGCCAGGCTCAGTGCTGACGTGGTGACTGAAGACTCATCCGACGAGTCGGCAGCCAGTTCGCAGAGAGCGAGGGTGGTGGCGAGCCGCACGGCACCGGCAGGTGCTGCCCCACTGTGCTTCCTGGTGTGAAGAGTTTCCTGTCTCCATGGCCTGGCTCATCTTTTCTCTCTCTAGAATGCTCCTGTGGTGTCACCATCTTCAACTGGAAGTTTCTCGCATCCTCCATATGGACATGAAATGCCATTCCTGTAAGAAGTCTTTCCCAGTATTGTTTTTGTGTTTTTTCTTATGACACTTACCTGTAATGTAAACTGTTGTGTGCTCTAGTTTTCATTGAGGGTAGCAATTGTGACTTCACAGCCATCGGAGTACATAGTGCTTGCAGGTGTCAGGCTGGGCTGATCGTAAGTGGAGTTGAATTTCTGAGTAAGTGACCATTCGTTAGGTAGTAACTTTTCCTCATCCAGACAAATGAAGAGGGTACGCCTGTGTGGCATTCTGAGGTGTGCAATCACATCTGACTAATTAACTGGAACCTCTAATGCTGGTGAGATTGAGACAAGGTTTGTAACATGAGAACGGGCCCACTAACCCAGCTGAGGGGGGCGGGCCTGTGGGCCCCAGGGGTCCACTGTGCCAATCCCCAGCTCAACCCAGGCAAGCTCGGCACCCAGTGCTCCACTGGCCGGGTACATCCTAGGGATTTTCACCTCCTCGACAGTGTTGGAATGGTGGGCACAGACCAGAGTTGGTCGGTCCCTCCATCTGGGCCCCGGGCAGATGCTGACTGTCCTTGGAAGGGTCTACAAAGCCTGCTTTCCCAGGATGCCCTGTCCCCACAGTGAACCTGGGAAGGAGGAAGCTGCACAAGGATCCAGAGAATAGGGGCTCTAGTTTGTGAAGTGCTCCAGGCAGGGCTGTACCCAGTAGTTTCCAATTGTTGAGAACCCAAGTTCTTCATGTTCCCCATCTTTTACCCTTTTAACTGGGCAAGGTGAGGATTCACATCCACTTACCACACTTTACACACAAGATAACTGAGCTACTGAAACGGCAAGGAGCTCGATCAAGACTGCACACCTCCTACGTTCACTGCTGCCTACCCAACACCTAGCACAGTGCATGCCGCCCTGCAGGGGCTTATTAATTGTGCATTGATTTTAATTCAATTTAATTTCTCTTTAAGTTCTCAAATCTTTCAACTTGTTATTTTTGTGGGCATAAGGAAACATACTCTGTTCTCTCATGGGGCAGAGGTAGGCCTGGTGCTGATAGTGATGTTGACAACGGTAATTGTGAGAACTTTGATGACAATGTTGCTCTATTAAGGAAAAGGCAAAGGTTGGAGAGGACCAGGCCTCTGGACGTCACATTTTGAGCCCTCCATTTTCCCGCACAGAACCTTCTGTGGTTCCGTTTCCTCACTCTCTACTAAGATAATCTGAGCGAGAGTTGGTTTAAAGCGTGGCTGGCAACACCCAGCTCCACCTGGCTGGTTGTGGGCCTCACCTAACACAGAGGCCACATGCTGTCCCAGACCCACCCTGAGCTTTATTTTTCAAAGCCTCATGGGGGCAGTGAGTCTACAAATATTGTACTTTAATCTACAATGAATTTTAGCTCAAGGTCAGAAGTTGTGCCTGAGACAGATGGCCTGGGGCTTTGCCGACACTCTGGGAAAGTGTGTGTTACACACACAGGCATGGTCTTTGCAGTCACTTACATGGGGATGAGGTGGAGACAGGGCCTATGGAGAGGGTTTTGAGATGCTCACAGTTTCTTTGTCCAGCAGTAAGAAATGCATTTTAATCTTGCTGCAGCCACATCCTGCCATCTGGCCTTATGGCAAAATCAAAAGAGAATTGTGCCTGAAGACCAAAGGCAGCACGTGGCCCTGACTCTCAGGAATTTCCCCCAAGTCCTTGTTGGCCAAGAGACACTATTGTGTTGCCATGGGCAGCAGCGTTTGATAAACAGCAGCCTTGCATTTCCCTCCCATCTGTGTATTCAAAAGAATCCATAAATTAGAATTTCATGCCTCGTTCTTATTTCTTTATTGCTAAATGCAATTTCTACTTTGAAATTCCCAGGGCCAACAGATTGTGAATATTCAATGAATCATACCAATTCTTCTGCACTGTTTTCTTGTTTTCAGGGTTGAGCTAGGTCATCTTCAGGGTTCCTTTCAGGTCAAAATCCAGACCAGTTTGGAGAATCCCGAGATCCAGTGAGCGCTGCTCAAAGGCTGAGGTGTCAACACTGGGCAAACAGCACACAGCGCACGTGTCCTGTCCAGACAGGCAGGGTCACCAAGGACTTAGCAAAAGACAGCGGTGTTTGTGTCTGACATTTCCATTTTATAAAGCACCATCACGGGGCTGTCTGTGTCTGCCAGAGCTGAGAAGACACGGTGTCCTTTGAAAGTCCTGGCCAGCTGCCCCCTTCTGTCCCTGGCCCGGCCAGCACCAGGGCACAGCCTGACTGCCAGAGGCTGGGAGGTATTCAGTATTCTCAGCTTTACTTGGCACCAACACACGAGCTAACTTAGCCGATGCCCCGTGTCTCAGCTTCTTCATTTGGAAGCAGGTAAGGGGGGTGCTTTTTGTGACATTTCTGCAGGTTGGTTGAAGGTTTGACTATGAGTATCAGCCTTTGTAAGGCACCTGCCAGTTGACAGAGAGTGTTCACCTGCATGATGTCCTGTAATCCTCTCGCCCTGCAGGAGACTAGATGTTACTGTTACGGCCCTTTTACGGGTGATGCAACCGAAGCACCATGGCGGCCAGTGAGCTGCTCGTTGTGCTAGAGCAGATACGGGGCAGACTCGAACCCAGATGCTCAGACCCCGACCCTGGGCCTTCCCCTGTGCCACGTTGCTCCCAAGCAGTTCCAGAGACTGGTTCTGTCCATAACTTTTCTCAAAGTCAGGGTGGCCCGTTTGGTGTTGTCCATCACTCTTGCCCAAGTAATCGCTCGGCAAGTTGACTCTCCAGCCCTGTCCCCACCCTCTCTGTCCCTTCTCCCTGATTCACATTTCTCAGACATGACACTCTGACAGAAAGGGGATTGCAATTTTCTCTCCTTTGTCACTCCTGTGCTCTCCAAGGAACAGTTAATGGATAGCAGTTTTGTGAAATTATCAAAGACAGTGAGCCCTTGCTTAGATCCCACGTCCCCTCAAAGGCATTCTGCTAAGTTGGATTTTTCACTAACGAGTATTATTCTTTGATAGTTATCATATTCCGCCTTATAAATTTAGTTATCTGTTTATACAACTATCTCCTCTCTCACACACACACACACACACACACACACACACACACACTTTTATACACATGTTCATAGTGTGGTTGCTTGAGGGGGAACGCCAGCCTTGGCCATTTGCAGAATAAAGATATGTGGCCTCCCCGAGCACGTGTCACAACGAGGACGTGCATGGTGCTTTTGTGTTTGGCTGAAGGCAGCAGTGACGTGGTTTGTTTGTTTTGGTGCTGGGGCTAGGAGCGAGGGTGACAGGTGAGGGCAAGGGAGAGCACGGCTTCCCTTCTGCCCTCGGGACGGGGCTGGCTCTTACGGAGAGTGTGTTTGAGGCTGGCAGCCGAGGGAGCCCTTTTCATGACAGAGTTGGTGAGACCTGGTTACAGTTCTCCCCATTTCTCTCAGGTCCCGGTACTGCTCTGGCACCTGAGGGCTGGTGAGCCTGACTCACACACCCTATACATGCAGGGGACCTGGGCCGGGGAAGGCCCCCAACACCTACATACAGGGGGCAGGGGCCAGGGAAGCCTGCCTCACACACCATACACACCCTGCTTGTTCAGCCGCAGCCCAGGATAGCGATCAGGCGTCTCTTACGTGTCCTATCCTTTGTAGACTGCCACACACATAGGCCCTCAAAATGGAGCATCGGTTGATTAATCTCTGGCTTGTACAAGTTTTGCACAGGTGTGGGCTCAAATCTCGGCTTTTATCACATATTAACAGTGGCTTTGCAAGTTACCCCATTTAAACCCTTGCCTTTTGTTTTCTGGCTGCCACAGCCCTGCACAGGTCTGTCCTCTCAGCTGAAACTCCCTTCCCTGCCCACAACCTCGATAGATCTGATTCCTACCATCCGGGGGGCGGGGGGTGCCCTGCTCAAAAGGTCAGCTGCCATACAGTCCTCTGCCCTGACCCTGTGTTCTCTGAAATGTCCAGAAAACTTTTCCTTGGCTTCTTTTATGGCACGTTTCCCTTTTCTACCTCTGCTGGAAGTTGATTCTGTACAGGGCTCCTCTCTCCCTCTAGCCTATATCTAGCCTACGTTCTCCTGCCAGTGGGGAGCGTGACAGGGGAATTTCACGTCATGCAGAGTGACTCGCACATCCTGGACACCCAGCCGAGGAGGGCAACGCCTTTCTGCTAACCTCTCCTGTGCAGGCTGCCCACCTGGAAGAGGCAGGTGCGTATCACCCTTTCAGTCCAACTCTAGGCAGCGATTCACCCAAGATTTCAAATTCTTGAAGCTGCACAACAGAAATCACTGGGACAAACACTTACCTTTTGAAATTATGGTTTAAAGTCTTTCATCTGGTTGAACAGACCCTGAGCCCACCCAACTCTAGCTGTGAGCCCTTTCTTTTGCAAGAACAAGCCTAGCATTCTGGGCACACATGTCATGGCTGCAAAGAGCAACAAAGGGACACCAAGAACACAGCAGGCTCGATTATCAGCATCAAAGCTGCTGAGCATTAAAAAAGCATCTCAATGAGGGTAATTATAGCACCAGCATCATGCTGCTCATTCCTAGTCCTTGAGGCTGCAAAGCGCACTTGGAGATTGTGTTTTCCTCTTGTTTATTTAGCTGATCGCTGAGGGCAGGGAGGATTTATCTCAACTAATCCATGCACCATAAATCTAGCTCGTGCTGCCTGCAGCCCGGTCCTGCTTGACCAGGTGCTCGAGTGCCAAGGGGAAAACATCGCCACGTCATGCACACTGTTCCCACTCCGATGGGGAGATTCCTTGGCACAACTTATCCCAAATTCCATCAGAGCAACGTGATGGAAAGTTCCCAGCATTCAGGATTCATGCAGCTCAGTGTGCTCACATCGAGAGTTTGACCCGACACAGTTAAAGTGCCAAGATCTGTAGAGAGCTGTGTGCTTAGTAAAATGTGCTCACATTCATGGTCTTTTTGATTCTCAGAACAGTATGTGAGGTAGCCAGGGCAATGACCAGATACGGTATAGTTAGAGTTCTCTGGTGGCAAGCAACAGAAACCAATTTTGGCTAACTTCAGCAAAAAGGGAATTTGTCAGGGGGATATAGAGGGATTCATATAGTTGAAGGAACAGCTGCAGGACCAGGCAGAGATGAATCGGCTCACAGTGTCCATTCGTGGGACCCTGAGCTCATTTGTCAGGACCCAGGAGAGATTCTAAGAGGCCCAGCCTGGGTCAGCAGCGTCCCCCTGTGGAGAGCAGGCTCTGCACTGCCAGAGCCCGCTAAGATGGCCATGGAGGGAGGGGGCGTTGGGGCCAGAAGCTGAGGGAGGTTATTCCCCAAGGGTCTCCTGTCTCCGTTGGCCCCGCAGGGTGGTGTTGAGGCTCGTGGCGTGTTGCAGAGCCCTTGGCCAGCTGGCTTCTCGATGGCCTGGACTCTGGAGCAAAGTCCCGGGTGTCTCCTTTCTTTCTTGTCCACCGTCAGGGAGCCGATCTCATGGGCTGGGCTCTCTTGGCTCCTGGCTTGGGCCTCTGCCACGGATGGTGAGATGTTACTCTGATTCAAAGATAATCAGATATCAATGGAGCCTTATGAGAGGAAGAAAAAAAGTGCATTTGCGACCCAGTTCTTAAAAAAAGAAAGTTTTGAACTTGCCGGTCTTATAGCATGGACTGTAACTGCCTTCCGCACATCGTCATGCTGACTGTGCAGCTGGGTCAGGACAGGGCATGGTTTTTCCTCTTGCTGAGCTTTGGAGAGGTAGAGGCCTGGACACGGGTACAGGCACCGTTATGGAAGCACGTCTGAAAGGGTGGTGGGCGGACGAACCGCTAGTCCAGGACTCACGGGGCCGTAGCTGGACTGGGCCCCCAGGCGAGCTGGGACGCTGGAGACCAGGGCTGTGCACACTGTGTGAGTTGTACCCGGCATTCTCTTTAAAATTTTTTTTTCTCTTCTGTTTTGTCACTCTCCATGTTATCCTCACGTCCTCAACCCATTTTTGTTGAAGTTACAGCCTGATCTTTGTGTGGGGGAAACTGAGGGAGGGGCGTGTGTCCCTGCTGGAAGGAGGGTACAGGAAAGTGGGACGGCTTGGGACACCGCCGTGGCGTGCAGGGGTGGGTGCACATCCGCCACTGGATGAGGCAGTGGCCGAGGAGACCACTGGCAGCGGCCCGGACTCACAAGCTCTGCACATCTCTCCTGCGCTTCCCTTTGGGGGGAACTTGGTGAAAGATGGGGTTCCCTGCAGTTAAGGGAGTGGGGGCCAGACTGCTGTTATCTGGGCATCAAGGGACATAAGGATAGCACAGAACCAAAGGGACAAATGTCCCGTGAACAGCCTCCCAACTTAGCTCTGACGACTCTCGGGCTCTGTGACGTCCTGCTCACTCCACCTGGCCTCCTCTGCACGTCACAACGAGCACAGAGACAGAGGGGAAGGCAGCTGCCCGCCTCCTGGAAAATTTTCTCCACCAACAGAGTGTCAGGATCTCGGACACAGAAGACAATAGCTTCGGAGAGAAAGCGTTGTGACCGTGGTGGGCAGCCGTGCTTCCGGACCTTGTGGGATCCCTGGGCCACTACACTAGCAGAGGATGTCGTTAGTGGCAACACAAACACCTAAATCCAGAGACAGTGAAAAGCAAATTCACTCAAAAATAGGTTGTTTGTTCTTTAGTACATAAAGTAGCTTAGACCCTCCGTTGAGTAATATTTCAGATCTTTATTTTCATTTATCAACGTTCTTATTTCACAAATTATTGTGAGTCCATTTATAAAACTCATAACACAAAAGAAAGAAGCAGCTGGAGTTAGAGTGAACATAAAATAAAAGATAAAGGACACAGAAACCAGGGAAGAGTGTCTATTTCTAAATGGAAAAACACCCAAACAGCAGGCCCGTGGTGCCAACTCAATGCAGAAAGGTTTTTTCCTTGGCTCCATGGGTAAGATCTTGGGCGTCTCCATCAGGGAGGGCAGGCTTTACATTTGCTGCAAAGTTTTCTCAGAAAAGAGGCAAACGCTCCTGCCTCCGTAACGACCGCGTGAGTCGCGTCCGCTCCTCCCCGAGCGCTGTATTGGGACGTTCCCTGTGCTGGTCTTTTCCTCTCCCGTCATGAGCGCCCCACGCCGAGCCCAGCCACTGGGCTGAGAATCTAAGGCCTTTGTTTTGCCCTCTTTCCTGAGCTCTGGACTCCAGTCTCAAACTTCTCGCCGGATGTTTCTGCCTCTAGGCGCTGCAGACATCGCCTACATATCATGTTCAAAGTGGACCTGAGCTGCGTTTCTGCACGTGTGTTTTCTACGTTGGCAAATGACATTTTCTGTCCGGAATGCCCCGCGCCCTTTCTTTTCTGCCTGGGGAATTACTGTTGATATTTGAATTCCTTCTCAAATGTCACCACCTCTCTGCCACCCTCCAGGTCATCAGGGTGGAGTAGTCGTGCTCGCCTCTGTTCCCGTGGCACTGCGTCCCTCCTGCCACCATGGTCGCGCCCGTGTGAGCCCGTCCTCGTTTGTTGTGTGTCTTGTCCTGGAGTGGGGGCAGGCTTATTCGGCCGAACGCAGAGGCCGGGAGCCAGCAGGGTGCACGGTGTGCGTCAGCGATCCGTGCGTGCTGTGGGCCAACGCGCCAGTGATTAAGGCGCATTCTTTCCCGATCGAGGGGAAAGCAGCGGCTGCTTTTGGAATATAAAGATACCGAGTGCCCGCCTAGGGAGGCAGAGCAGAGGTGGCTCCTCACCCTGGCGGGCAGGGACGTCTGCAGGAAGGAGGGACAGAGACTCCCGCGGAGGCAACAGCAATAAAGGCAGAGCGTGGCATGTTTTCTGTTTCTGACCTCAAGGAAGAGCTACAAAAAACGGACCTGGGCTCCGCACGCGGCAGTCAAAATCCTTCGCCCCAACTATGGCAAAAAGTTTGCCTGCGGCTGATTCAGTGCCCAGCTGTCTTCACCGCTCAAACATCCCAGGAAGTTATGTTCTGGGAGATTCCTCCAGGCAGTTTCTCCTGAAGCCTGGGAAAACACGAAGCCTCAGTTAAGTGAAACATCGATAGATAAGCATGTAAAGGACAAACTAAGCTTCGTGCCAGTGACTAAGTATTTCTGTTTCTTTACAGCTCGCCCCATGTCAGGCAAGTAACCACGGTGAAATGTTTGCTACGCCAACACTGAGAGCGGATGTGGTCAACGATAAAACAAATCCCTACGATAAAAAATATTGAAAAGCCGATTCATCTTAAAAATATTTAAAGGACTTAAAATATTTAAGATTCATTTTGGACTTTTTGACAGGTAAAGACCCGAAGATGAGCACGTAAAACCATTAAGCCTTTCCCAGTGTGGAACGATTGAGTGGACATGGGCAAGACCAGCACGTGGATAAAATCACGAGAAAGCTGGGCTGAGCAAAGCTCACTGCGGAGGCCGCAGGGAAGGGACATGCCTGGAGACAAGAGGGTAGTTTAGGGCTAATAAAAGCATTTAAATGTGCTGAGTAAAATAATATCTTATAGAGTGTATTACTATAAATACATATCAGAAGGCTAAATAAGGGATTCTAAGTTATGTCTGCGTGGCATTACTGAATTTTGTGACAAGTGACAGAATTCTGTGCTGGGGGAACCACTGGTTCTGTACCTCGAGTGGCATTCTCAGAAATGAGTGCAGTTCACTCAAGTCCCTGTGGCGCCCCGAGAGATGCACACAAGTCCCGAAACGTGTTGCCAGGAGATTACAAACGCCTGGCGGTTGGTCGCTTTGACAGGTGCAGACTCCCATTTTAAATCTGAAGTTCTCTTAGCTTGGATGGGTGACAAGCATGGAATTGTAGGGACCCCTGTCCCGACATCATTTGCCCTGTTGAACCCATCTGGGACGCTCAAACCCTTAGTGCACACATCGCTCTTTAGCAAGGACCTCTGGGCGTCTGTGGCGGAGGCCAGAGCTGGGGAGAGAGAACACCTGGGGAGCACGGAGGTGAGGCGGTGGGAGACAAGCCTGCCAGGCAGCGTGAGGTGTCTCGGGGGAGACAGAGCTCTGCTGACTGAGCTAGGTGGGGAGGGGCTGGGAGGCGACAGTCAAGGGACAAGGCAAGAGTGCGGTTGCTCGAGCCTGGGCACCGAGTCCCTCAGAACCGCACGGCCCTTGCATCTGTCAGCACCATCCAAGCAGCTCGCTGGAAGCAGCTTTGCTTTCTCTTGACTGGATTCAGGTCACTTCCAGGGTTGGGCTGGGCCTCTCACTGGGTGGGAGGAGAGGAGCAGCACCGGTATCAGACGGCCGTGCCCTGGGAGGGCTGCGCAGGCCAGCGTCTGCTCGTAGCGGGCTGTCGACTCTGGGCCCGATTTCTCTCTAGACTCAGTTTTTTTTCTTCTTCTCACTGGAAGAAGCTTCAATTCCATATTCAATTCCAATTCCTGCATTCAAGCTTGTAATTTATCGCTAACAGAAAACAACTGGAAAAAAGTGGGAGGCATATCGAGGGGTCTCTGGACAGACCCTGTGCCAGGGCAGAGAAGGGAGGAGAGGCCACATTTGCTGCGGCCTCCCACGTTCTGGGCAGATGGCAAAGGCTCAATGGGTTTGGACCTGGATAGCCACACGTGTCCGGGGCCGCCCTCTCGGGCAGCACAGGGCTGGATTAATCTCGGGTTGTATTTTGAAAAATGATAAAATCAGAAAACATTACTGGAAACAATATGTAATGCTTAAAATTTTAGTAAAATTACAGATTATACACGGATATATGATTATAATAAATGTAAGTGGAATTTCCATTATCAATTTATTCAAAGACATTTAGGTGGTGCCTTCTATGTGTCAGGCACGGTGCTGGATTCTGTGGGAAGAAGATGACGTGTAAGGCGTAGTCCACATTCGTAAGAGTGGACTCTGTATGGAAGTGTCCAGGCCCACATGTGTACACTCACACATCGGCACACGTAAATACCAGGTAACAGATCGCCCAGCAAGGACACCTCACAGTCGCCAGATTGCTGACAATTCCAGCATCACATCCTGAGGAAATACATGTATTTCTTTTTAAGAACAAAGAAACCTTTCCTGGAAGTCCCCAGCCAACTTCCCCTCATATCTCCTTGGCCAGAATTTCGACCCATGTCTAGGCCCAAACCAGTCCCAGGCCAGAGGAATGGAACTATCACGATCGCACATGCTAGTCAGGACTGAGTCCTCTTAGGGGTAGATACTTCGACAAAATCAGCGTTCTGGAAGCAAGGAGCTGCTGCGGTGGAATGGATGGTGAGCAGGAAGTCACTGGAAATTTACTCATCATCCCCATCGCAATAAGCCCGACCTTCATGGCACTCACAGAATAGAGTGTGTTAATGGCTTTGCTCAAGGGTTTGGTTTCCCGCTAAGGATCATGTAACAACAACACACTCTTCTCTGTTAACCTGAGAGCCCATTGAAAGCATAGGACACGTCTCATTCATCTTTGAAAGCTTCACACCCGGCACAGCTCCCGGCATACCCAGAGCTCAATAAATACTTACTGGATTGAATATACATTTATTCAAGCACAGCTCAATTCACATCTTCTTTCCTCAGCTATTTTTCGAAGACTACACCTGTTGGTCTGGATTGCAGCTGGGATTGGAAGGGAAATTTATTCCCACTGAATGAAGAGTGAGCAGGCAGGTGACCACGGTGGCGATGGAATGGGCTTACAAGAACATGCAGTGGACGGTCATTGGGACCCCAGCAGGTGGATATGCCGAGCGGACACGCAGCAGCTAAGTGTGGTCGTTCATGCGGAAACTTCCAAGTGGATTTAAGAACCAAAGCCTTTAAGAAGCCAGTGTCATTATCACTTGGAATATATTTGTACTGATTCACACAGAATACAAAAATGTAACCTTATCTAGAATCTTCCATTTACAGCCTGTTTTCTACCTTTATTTTCACCTTTTCTTTTCTGCCCGGCTTCCTAAGTCCTGAGTATCTGACTCAGGTACGTCTGCAGTCTCGTGGGGATGTTTATGGGGTGTTCGGTGCTTGCACACTGGCAGCTTTTCCTGTCTCTGGAAATTAGATGTTAAGCGACACAGAACAGGGCATAAGACCACGTACTCCTTCACTCTGCAGTAGATCTCAGAAAGCAGTGGACCCGGATCTCTTTATCTTAGCTCTCCAGAGAAAAGCATCCAGTGAATTAAGATTTAATGTCATGTCTTCAGCTGTTAAAGAGAGGAGCTGCAATAGAAATGTGCTTTTGAAGAACAAATCTGGGTACTTTGCAAAAGCATAGTGGAGTACTTCATCACATTACCCAAAGTCCTTTCCATAATAACCCGGAGGGCAGGAAAATGTTTGTTTCTCAAAACTTTCTATTGACCCACCCGTGACAAGTATATCCCATATTGTCAGAGGGGATGCAGGGCTGGATTTTGCCCCAGTGGTAGCATCCATCCGATCTTGGTGCCTGGGGGTGGTATCTATCCATTTGCTCCTTTCAATTTGATTTTGTCTTTATTATTTATTTTTCTGTTTTATATTGTGATTAATTTTCTAAGTTGCTTCAAATGTTTATGGATATGTGTGCCTGAATGTTTTTAATGCTTACCCACCCGTCTGCCACCTACTTGCCTATCTTCCTTGCTATGTATATGGTGCATGACCCCCATCAGCCCAGATTTTTCAACTGGGTTGTTTCTCTTTTCCTTCTTTGACCATACTATTCGGGCATTTTCTGTAAATACTATGGAAGATTCAGAGACAGGAATGTAATGGAATTGACTATGAGGCAGGAGCCTTTGGTCTGATTCCAGCTTAGCCTCCTGCTAAGTGTCTAATCCTGGACAAGTCGCTAGCCTCTAGGTGTTTCAGTTTGGTCATCTTTAAAATGGGAATAATGATATCTACTTCACTTATAGAGCCACAGTGAGGACATGCAGATTTTGGTGTATTACTATAACATGGCTGTAGAGAAAGTGTTTATTAGGATAACGGCTTTGGTGAGTAGCTTGGGCAGACCCGTTGGCATCCTCAGGGTATTTTCAGAAGGACCTGAAGGTCTTTTCTGTCTTCTCCAAGTTTTTCCCTCCAATCATTTTTCTTTTAGACAGTCTTGCTCTATCACCCCAGCTAGAGTACGGTGCCATCATCATAATTCACTGCAACCTCCAACTCCTGGGCTCAAGTGATCCTCTTTCCTCAGCCTCCCAAGGAGCTGGGACTACAGGCGTGCCACCAGGCCTGGCTAATTTTTCTGTTTTTTGTAGAGATGGGGGTCTTGTTCTTGCTCAGACTGGTCTTGAACTTCTGACCTCAAGTAATTCTCCTGCCTCAGTCTCCCAGAGTGCTGGGGTTACAGGCATGAGCCATCACTCCCTGCCCCCTCCAATCATTTTAACACTTTCACCTTTAGATGCGTTTTTTAAGGATCCTGCAGAAAACTTGTGTATTTCACAGGCTATTGATCCAATGACAACAGATTTCTATTTCCATCTACCCGCTTCACTTTTTTTTTTAAACTTTCAAAGAAAATAAATCACTTCTAAATTAAGTTTAGACTGCCACTAGCTTAGATTCAGTTTGTGAGTTAGAATGCCATTTTTACCTATAATGTCATAGGCAAAAGTTTTCAGATGAGTATTTCTGTTTTGATGGTACCACATAAGTCTACAGTTCACGTTAACATGGATTCAATTTCCCATAGATGCTTCAGGACATGTGGCCACATAGCTGGAGAGCTGAGATCTGAGGTAGGAGGATGCGTGAGACAAAGGTGGCAGTGGGGAGTGGGGTAGGAGAGAGGATCGGGGAGAAAAGTTTCTGGAGCACTTAGTGTTCGTATCAGCCCACGGAGGCACCACGGGGGAACCTGCTCCATAGCATGGGGGCAGCTGTCCAGAACTTGAGCTTCCAGCGTGGACACTGGCTGAACCCGGCCTTGAGGGACGTGGGCCTCAAACCTATTTATGAAATATCGCTCTTTTTGTGTGGCTCGGAGGAGACCCAGAAGTGACTTATGAGTTCCATGAAGCCCTGATGTAGCCAGTGGAAGTGCCCAAGCAGGGAGCCAGTCCCTTTGTGGCTCCTCAAAATTCCACTAACCACCCGCACCCCCCACCATGGGCTCTTTGGCCCTGAGACAAATGGGGCACCTGTTACTGATAAGGAAAATGGGGAGCCAGAAAGGCTACATGAGTTGCTGAAAGTCACGTGCTAGTTAATGGTGGGGCCGGAGCTGGGGGCCGGGGCTGGGGGCCAGAGCCGGGAGGGAGAGTCCTCCCCGGCCTCCTGAGCGCTACGAGCGCTGCGGGGTGAGCCAACACTCTTCTCCAGGCTGCCCTCAGGGTCGTTCATGCAGCCGATGACCTTGGGAAATGAGGTAATGTCTCCCCCTCACCCACAAAGAGCAGACTGGATTCCCCAAACTCAGCGTCCCTCAGCCGTGGCACAAACCCCCTTCGTGGGCAGAATCCATCTGTGCCCATAGGATCGCTCCTGGGGAACTCGAGGGCAAGAGGAACCGAGGCGAACACGCCGCCGCTCATCCTGCTCGCGGATCGTGAGCACTGCAGACCTTTGTTTCTGAAGTCTCACGCCTTCTGCCAGCGTCCACGAAACAGGCTCGCTTCTTAGCTGTCGGTCAGGTAACGTCAAATCTCAGACCAGATACCAGCTCCCCGAGTTCAGGCTGGAGCTTTTCCCCCGACAGCACGCAGCCTAAATAACCCAGGCCAAGAGGAAGAAACGCTGGCCTCGAGGATCGTCAGGTGCCCTGACTGGATCTGCTCCAGTTCCCTCCGTTTCATTTTCAGGCCCGGTCAGGCCTTCCGCAGAGGTGGGTGCAGCGCGGCCGCCCGCTCGGTGGTACCGGGGACCGGGAAGCCAGCCCAGGCCAGCGCGGGGCGGCCAGCGGGAGAGCCGGGGAAGCAGCAAAGGGGCAGAGAAAGAGTGGAGAGGGGAAGGGAGAACATTTTGCCCACATACAACGCCCCTTCGCCATTTTATGTACCTGTCATGTCACGACAGAAAGGGATTCGGGTGGGAAGTTGTTCTGCTGGGGCGTCTGCACCCTCCACCGTCTGAGGACCTGGGAGGCGGATCCGGATGATGAAGCGGCAGGGGAAGCGGGACTGGAGGGGCGCGGGGAGAGAGCCTGTGGAGGGAAGGCCGCGGGAGGGCGAGCTGGGGAGGACGGTGCGGTGTGGCTCGGGAGGAGAGGGGCTGGGCCAGGGCAGTCCTGACCTTGCCCTTGAGTTAGTCCAGGTGCCTGCAGGAATCGACAGAATCCTCGACAGTGAGGAGAGACCTGACCGTGAGCAGGCGCTCCGAGCTCTTCGAGCGGGACAAGTTTCCTCACACATCTGGCCACAGAAAGGGAGACCAACTCTGGCCAAGGCACAGAACCCGCTGGGGAAATCAGAAAGGATGGCAGGTGCCTCTTAGAATCACTTTCCCTTCATCAGTGAAAGCAGATAGGCCTCTGTCACAAACCCTTTAATTGTTCATCAAATATTTGGCAAAAATCGAGTAGTTTTCCTTCAGGGACAGTTAGCATTCTTAAGTCACTAGCAAATGAGAGGTTTATAAAAAATTTACCAAAGCCCTCTGTGTGTGTCTGCACTGTGGCTAACGCCCAGCAAACAATTTTCTTCCTTGTTAGAGATTCTGTTTAATGTTTAATTAAAAAAAAATCGTACCACTTATATAGGAGGTATCTAAAGTAGTCAAATGCACAGAGAGAGAAAATGGAATGGTGGCTTCTGGGGCAGAGGGAGGAGGAACGGGGGCTGCCGTTCAATGGTTTTCCAGGTGGAAGTTGCGGAGACCTGCTGTGCTGCGATGTGCACATACTGAGCATCACTGAACTGTACACGTAAAAGTGGTTAAGATGGCAAATTTTATGTTAAGTGTTTTTTAACCACAATTAAAAAAATTGCAGAGGACATCCACATGGAGAGTGAACACGGTATTGACTTTGTAGTTTTAACTTCCCCAGTTGATTAAACTTAAAATTAAAATGTTCATCCTATGGGAAAAGGTAAACATTAGAAAGGAAAGGACTTCTTTTTTATTGAATTTTAGGCAACTCCTTAGATAAGTAGCAGTTAGTTGACCGTCTGTTCAATCTATGGAGATACATATGTATGCATAAAATATGAGCATGTACAAAATTTGAATATACTTCTTCACATTTCACAAAAGGTCATTGTATGTCTTCTTGGTGCAAAAGAAAATAATCTCAAAGTTATTAATTTTCTAGCCATTATAAAAGATCACTAGTAAAGGAAGACACTCTTGGGTATGAATCCAAAAGAACTGAAAGCAGCGTCGTAAGGAGACAGTTGTACGCTCAATGTTCATAGCAGGATTATTCGCAACAGCCAAAGGTACATGCAGGGCCAGTGTTCCCCGACAGAAAGATGGGTAAATGAAACGTGGAGTGTACACACACACGAGGAATAATGTTCAGCCTTACAAAGGAAGCGTATTCTGACACCTGCTCCGACACAGATAAACCTTGAAGACACTGGGCTAAGTGAAATGAGCCAGACACAAAAGCACAAACGCCGTCTGATTCCACCTCTGTGAGGTACCCAGAGTAGTCGATTCGCAGAAACAGCAAGTAGAGGGGTGGCTGCCGGGGGCTTTCAGGGGTTGGGGTGGGGTGGGGTTATTGTGTGAAGGGCAGAGTTTCGGTTTGGGCAGTGAAAAGAGTTCTGGAGACGCAGGGTGGTGACGGTTGCACGACCATGTGAATGTACTTGATGCCACTGAACTGTACACGTATAAATGGTTAACTTTTTTGTAATGTGTATTTTACCACAGTTAAAAATAACGATAAAAATACTGTTACAAAAGGATGAGTAGTTAAGTAAGCAGCTCATAACTTCGCCGTGTGGGTCGCCGTGGTGCTGCACATCCAAACCAGCGGGGTCTGAGTAGGACTGAAATACACAGTCCTGTCTTGCTCCCGCTCGCTCCTTCCTGACACGAGGTCCTCTCGTCTGAGGGTCTGGAAGGCGCTAGAAACACACAGGACCTGGCCCCCGCCCCGTTTGGCGCTCTTCCCACATTCTGGAGCATTCGCGATTTCCCCTGCGCCTCTGTGTGTATGTGAGGAAGATTTTCCGACATCAAAGGTGTTTTTGTCTTTTCATCATCGAAGAAAGCCTTTGATCCAGCCGTAATCACCTCCGACTGAGGTAATTTTTCCAAATGCATCTTTTGTAGAAACTGGCCATTCCCAAGCAAGACCGTCGCATATTGATTCAAGATGTCCGTTTGATGTTGCGCCTCCAGCCCCGCCAGCGCGGCCGTGAGACCTGGACGCTGGCCTTCTCGCTCCCCGCGCATGTCACCCGCCCACGGCGCGTGGCAGATGCCACTGCTCTGGGAAAGCCGTTCACGGGCACACGTCTCTCTCCCGCGGCCGTGGTCCACGGGCTGCAGTGCGCAAACTCGCCGCCCAGGAAAGGGCAGTTGGGGCCGTTAAGATTGGCGAAGCCATGACAGCTGCAAACGTAATTCACTCCATAGTTCCAGAAAAGCTGTGTTTGCCTGATCAGCATTAACCCGTAGGCATTTAGATGGATTAAAGGAAGGAAATGACGAGATTAATCCACGTTAAAAAGCAGTGAAAAATGGATCTGTTAATCCAGAGAAGAGGTGGAGGTCCACACAGCACGACGTCAAGGCTCCTGCTGCCTTTGAGGCCCTGGGGCCGCTACAACCTCAGCTGCCGTGTTAATTCTCAATGAACCATTAACCCAGAGCAGAGGCATTGCTGAGTTTTAGGCGCTCTGTCTCTGTCTCTGTGTTTCCTGTAGACTCAGATGTCTCTACGTGTGGCCATTCGGGTTCACCTCGATTTTTGCCCTTTCGCCTGTCCAGACAGCATCACCATCATTTGAATGTTCGGAAGCTCCGTGGGGACTCAGGTTTTTCTTCCTCCTGCTGAAAGAGCTCAAGTGGCACCATCCTACCCCAGAGGCCTGCAGGCATCGCGAGTGAGGCCCGCCGGGCCGCAGAGGAGCGCGGAGAGCAGAGCGGCCACAGCCGTGGAGGATTAGGATGCTGAGCCGGACGAGCTGGACGAGGCCCTGGGTGGTTTTCTAGTCTATTCTGCCTCACAGGGGCCCTGCTGGCACAGCCCTCCTCTCACTGATACACACGGTTGCTCCCTAGGATGCAGACTGGCTCTGGGATGGGGAGTCGGGCTGGCCTCAGGCGGCTGCCACGGTTAGGACCAAGAACCCCAACTCCCTTCTCCCTGGCCCCTCTGTCTTCCCTGGGTGTGATGTGAATGGTCTGCCCACCTTGGCAGCGAGGGCAGTAAGCTGGTGATTCCAGGGGGTCTGGGGCCCTCCCTGAAGGACAGTGCTCTGGTGTCTCCCTTGCCGGAGCAGAGCGCCCCCGCCCCATCGAACACTTCCAGGTACTGGGCTCGGTCCCGAGGAGAGAGCGGCAGTGCAGCGGAACCACTGATGACCCTTGTTTCCCCTTCACTTGACACCTGGGTGTCCTGTGCCCCAGAATTACCTTTTTAAACTTTTCTTTTCTCATCTTATACTTTTAGGCTGGAAAACTGTGTATTTCTTGAATTACGTTTTCCTGACCACCCTCGGAGGTGTCCTTTGCAGTGGTGTCTTTCTCAGATTTTTTTCTTGGTATGTTGTCCAGGTTCTGCTGCCCCAACTCTCTTCTCTGAAACGTGTGGCTCTTATCAGGAAAGTGTAGGGAGACAACCCGCACGGGGCGGTGTGTGATGTGCTGCGTATCCCTCAGCTGTCGAGTCAACGACATTCAGTATCATCTCCTCCTTTCTCTGCCTTTGACCTGGGAATTACCAGCTGTGCACTCCGCTTGGATAGTGAAATCTGAACAGGACTTTTCCTTCCTTTTCCTTGCCTTTGGCCCTGCCTCGAACCTCGTCAACCTCAGTTTGACTCGGATCTCACCTTCCTTGCCAGCAACTCTTGGACTCGTCTCTGACCACCCTGGGCCTTTGTTCGCACACAGCGGTCGTCTTGCAGTCTGTTCATTACCAGTGCAGACACTTGGCAGAAATTTATCTCAATCTGTTTCCTTTCTTATTGAAGTTCTTATCCATTTTCCACTCCTGTCCTGACTCCAGATATAATTTCTCTTTTATGGCCTTCTCCAAACCTGGTTCTCCAAACTTCAAACAGTTTAGATAGAACTCAGCCAGATGAGCTGTGACTCTGGAATGGGAGAGGATTGGATACTCAATTCCCCTGGGCTCACACTCGGTCCCAAATCCTCGTGGACATTCACATGGGACACTCTGACCTCAGACCTCGTTGTTTCTCTGCCCGTCCCCGCTTTGGACATGCTTGCCACTGCGACCTAATTAACTTAGCAACTAAGAACCATGTCTTCCACGGGAGGGGTGCCAGGTGACTCGGGTGAGCAGGAGTGGGAGGAGAAGTAAAGAAGAAAAGTAAGCCGGGTTACACCGGCGGATTTCCTCCATAGATTTATGGCTGGACCTCACTCACGAGGCTAGTGGCTCCCGGGCAGGACGTTCCTCTGTACCCACGAACAGCCCTTGGGCTGAGGCCACACATCTGAATTTGTTTTAATGGGGATGAGGCTTTTCCCTCCCCTGGCCGAAAATGCTGGGAGAACATTGAATGCTCCTGTGCAAAATCTGCACGGTGTGTCGGTCGGGTCAGAAGGGAGGAGAGAACTCTGGGTTTGGGTCACAGAGGGGAAAAGGAGGCACAGGTGAGGTGCTGCTGATTCTGCACCTGTCTCAGTTCTGGACAGCCTGGGCACAGGGACACCAGCTGTACCATAGCACTTAGGGGAGGTCAGGAAAGAAGCGAGACCGTGACAATTCCTAGCACAGGGGCTGTGGTTCATCAGGAGTCTTAAGTTTGGGGAATGTTCTAAGCAGCTTTCCCTCAGTTGAAGTGGGAAGAGAAAAATGACTGGGTGTGATTTCATGTTACCGACAAATAGAAATGATCTGTATCTTTGGCATTTTAAAGTTAGCATTTTAAGAAGTGTTGCGAGTGATGTCATAGCTATGAATGGGCTGTATTTTTCACAATGAGGTGAGGACTTGCTTAAGTTTGTCCAATCTGTCCCATGATATGTGACATTCCCCTCTGCTCAGCATTTGCATGTGAAAGGAGCGTCCACTGTTGGGACCGGAGTGTCCTCATCAGAAGTCCAGACTCTAGAGCCCATACCCTGGGTTTTCATGCGGGCCCCACCACTTCCCAGTCGGGTGGCCTCGTGCAATCCTTATACAGGACCAGCTACATCATTTGTGGGGCCCAGCGCAAAATGAAAATGTGTGGTCCCTTTCCAAAAGTTATTAAGGGGGTGTTACACCGAGTGTGGGGCGCTGCGACTGCCTGGGTTGTGTGCTGTGGAGCGGCCCTGGTCTTAATGTCCTCATGTAAATGGGGACACTAATAACTACTCCCTGTGGATGGCTATGCAGAGTGGATTGTGTTGTGTGGATTCAACGCATATTTCCATCCGAGAATTCAGAGCGGGCATTGTTGTCACTCAGAGGTGTGGTACCAGCTTCAGAGGAAGGGCCCGTGACCAGTCAGAGCCAGGCCACTCGGCTTGGCCCTCCTGGCCCACAGATTTGCAGGGTCTCAGGTAAGTCCCTTGCAGCCCTTTGTGTCTCCGTTTGTGCAGGGGAGATTGCACTGGTGCCGCACATCCCTCGAAGAGAACAAGGGCAGAGAGAACTTGAATTCTCTGATAGGGCGACAAACTCATCCCAGCGTGCTCTGGTTTTAGCACCGAAACCCTGAGTCCCAGAGACTCCCTCTGTCCTGAGGAAACTGGGATGGCTGGTCACTGCATTTACTGAGCTTTTGCCAGGTTTTCTCTGGGCAGCCTGTGTCTCTCATTTCAGTTCATCTCTACAACAACTCCTGTGGGAGACGGATAATTTCACCTTTATTCTGCAGAGGCAAAACCTGAGTGTTGAGAAGTCATCGGTGGCGGTAACACTGGGGTTGAGATTGGGTCAGATTGTTTTGATTTTCAAAGACTGGGCTTGACTCTGCCCCAAGGGTTCTCAGGCATTAGCATGTGTCGGAATCACCTGAGAGCCCATCCAGGAGGTTCTGATGCAGTAGGTTGAGGAGGGGCCCAGAACATGCCCTTTCTGCACAGTGCCCGCTGCTCTGGGCCGGCGCCTCAGGCTTGTACGCACACGGAAAGCCCTGGAGCACTCCCAGGGCTCTATCCCAGCAGCTCTGATGTAATTAGCCTCAGGCATGGTGTGGGTGGCAGGTTCTGGAAACTGTCCAGGTGATGCCCGTGTGTGGCTGGGGCTGGGGTCTCCTGCTCTGTACCACGCTGTGTCCCACCATAAGAAGATAAAGTGAGGCAGTGGGTGTCATATGGCTCTGGAAACAAATGCAGGTGTTCTCGCTCCTACACGGAGTGCCGTAGGCTCAGATCCCAAATCAGATAGTCAAGTGCATGCCTGAGCCCTTACAAAAGATTAAGACAAAATTCAAGACCAAAGAGAATGCATAACAGATATCTGGGAGATGTTGGGGCCTTAATAGTGCCTTTCATCTCTGACTTTGAGAAAACATTGGCTGGGATCAGATAAGTGGCAACTCGGGAGGCCGGCTGGCGCTTGTCCTCAGGTGCCCGAGTGGGTGGGGGTGCGGGGCCTGCGGGCCTCACCGATGCAGGCGTCCCCCAGCACAGACTGCCGAGTCCTCCTCCTTGCCTTCTCCTCGGAAAATGCTCGTTCCTTGCCAGCCCATGAGTCGGCGTTGCCGGAAGCAGCCGTGGAGGGGCTTCCAAGTCCTCACCCTGCTCAGGCAGGATGCCTGGCACTTGGAGATAGGAAAACTCCAACACGACAAAACAAGCCACCCCTCAACTCAGACACCCAGTTAAATTTGAATTTCAGATACACAATGAACAAATTTTAGGATAAGTATGCCCCATGCAACATTTGAGATGTACTTGTCCTAAGAAATTATTCGCTGGTGATCTGCAGTCCCACCTGTGGGGTCTTGTGTTTTCCTTGCAACCCTATCCTGGGAGGGCTTTATTTTCTCCATGGATGCCACACGCCCCCAGGGCCGGGTTCAGATTCTCCCTCTGAGTAGGTGGCAGAGGTGTTGTCCCCTCTGTTTGCTCATGGAGAAGAGAGGTTAGCAGGGACAGGGCTTGGTCTCTCGCTTTGCAGAGTTGTTTTCTCCTCTTCATTATGTGGAACTCAGGGAGGAACACGGATCCTGGGAGCTGGTCCTGAGCTGCGCGCGCAGGGCTGGGAGAGTGACGGACCTGACTTCCGGCCGGGGGTTACCCGCCTCCCAAAGGGAAGTCGAGGGCTGGAATCAGTTCCATTCATCGCGGTGCTGAGGGGACAGGGTTGGAAGTGGCTGGACATCCCTGTGTGCAAGGCTCCCAGCCCCCAGGGCGTCTACTGCTGGCCACGTGGGGGCAGCAGACCCCTGCCCTGTGGAGGAGGTGGTGTGGGCAGGGCCCGTGTTCTGAGGGCCTGGCCCTGAGCGCAGGGCGATCAGTGAGGGGACGCAGAGTCCTGGGCCCTTGAGGGGGTCTCCGCTCTGGCCAGATGCCCCGCAGAGCAAAGCAGCCGTGGGCGGTGCTCTCAGGAACACTGACGTGGAGTTAACGCAGGGGGCAGGGACAGCGGGCAGGCCTGTCTGGGGAAGCAGGTGGGGGGCCGCCGGTCCTGGGTGAGCCCAGGCACCCGCTCGGCCAGGTCACGAAGGGAAAGAGTTACTTGTAAAGCTCAAGCAGAAGAGAAATGAACCGGTTTCCAATTTGTTTGGCTGCGATTCTGTGCTCTCCTCTTCTCGTATGCACAGGGTCGCCCGCAGACACTGAGGCTGTGTTTTGTTCCAAGGGACTGAGACCAAATATTGGCTTAGCGAGGGTGAGAAAGTGCTCTCGTGGTATGCCCTCCACTGCGGTAAATCTGTTAGTGCCCCACGTGGGAAAACCAGCCCAGCCCCCCGTGTCCGGGCCCCTATGGACCTGCTGATGCATTTAGCGCTGGGAGGCCCAGGGAGCCCCGGCCTGACGCTGCTGTGGCCTTCCCACCGCGTGGGGCGAGCAAAACAGCGTGAGCCTCCCGGAATGTGTGTCTGTGAGGGGGGCACACACACACGTGCACATGCACACACAACAAAACAGGCGTGTGTGCGTATTTATAGGCACGAGTTCATGCTCCTCCGGTTTCCCTCTGCCTGGGTCCTGTGAAGGGACCGAGTTCTCAGCCTGCTCTCGGAGGCCTCGGCCTGCTCCACAGCCCGTGAGCAGGTCTTCAGCGAGACCTCGGAGCGGGTCACCTCATCCTCCTCCCTCTGCTGCGGGTTCCAGACTCACGCCCTCCCTCAAACGCAAACGGCTAATGCAGACAGAGGGTTAGTTTGCGAGGCTGGCATTGGGACGGCGCAGAGATCCCGTATGGATCGTAACAGAACCAAGAACTCGCATTTGCACCGTGGGTGACAAATTACAATTTCCCTCCATTGTATCACTTAATCCCAGAACCAGAGCGACACAGGCGTGTGGTCCTCACACATCCTCAGGTGCGTGACAGACTGATAGGGAATGACGTTAGGGACACAGCGAGAGCAACTCTGGCCACTTTATTTCACAACTGATTTGAGATTTCGATCCCTGGTTGCTGGTGTGAAGAGGTGGGTGAATTGGCAGGTCTTGTTAGCAGGTGTAAAGCAGTTTGTCATGTTATTGGTTTGGCTCTTATTTAAAAATAAAACATAAAAAGTAATTAAAAATTAGCCCTTTGAGTGTGGCTATGCTCTATTGACACACAGGAACAGTTTCATTAAAAGATCAGTTTTCTTTTCCTGACTACACATCAGCTGGTCAGAGCCTGAACTTCTATAATTTAAGGAAATAATGTACTTTGTGGAAAAATTAGGAAACATATAAACAAATAAGGAATAAAAGGCCAGCTTTGTACAGTAGTATAGTCCCATTTCTCTGTGATGGGCTTGGAAGGCCTCTTCTAAGACTGTTTTCTGTGCAAGCACAAACACAGGCTCAATTCAGTTTATTTTATTTTTATAAAACTGTAGTCATTCTATACACTGTTTCATAATCGAAATTTTTTAGTGTTCGATATGTGGCAAACATTTTGCCCATCAGGAAATATTCTTCTGGGAGGCCAATGCCTTATCCATTAGGCTGCTGGCGCTTCTTAAAATAGTCTTCTAAATGCAATTTTAAATGGTTGTATGCTATTCCACTCTGAACATGCAGGTTTGACACCCCAACTGTTGGATGTTTTATATCTTGAATGTCTAGAATGGAAAATATTAATAATTAGCCACTACAGGAAGGTACACGATCTTTTATTCTGAGGAAATTATTAACCCGGATTTCTGTGGGACCACGCAATGGGCCCTCTGGACGTTCGGAGGATTCTGCACGGAGCTCCTCCCTTGGGAGTCCCAGGAAGCAGCTTCCTCTGTCTCTGTGGCGTTTGGACTCGTGGAGCATGTTCCCCTGAGTGTGACCTACAAGCTTATGGTATTAATTCATGCTCCCCGACTCAGATTAATATCTAATGTGAGGTTAGCAGGGGGAACTATGTGCTCCTAGCCAGCAAGCCGCCCTTCCCGGCGGGAGGATGTGCGAGCTGCGGGAAGAGATAATGTTACAGCCCTCAGCCGCTGGGCGGTTTGCAGCGCATGCCTTTGATAATCGACATCAGTGTCTCTTTCATGTCACTGAACACAAAATGAGGCTTCATCAGAGAGACTGTTTCAGAAAAGAATTTGTTGAACAGGCTTGACTGGAGGGGCAGGAGTAGCAGGCGGGGCATTACTCCTGGGCCCAGCCGGGAGCGCATTCCCCGGGCTGTCGCAGCGCCCACATGCCTCCCTGTCTGCTCCCTCCAAGCTCGGCTACCGCCACCGCAGGTGTCACGGCAAGGGACATGGCGCCCTGGCAGCCAGGCCTTTATCAGGCTGAGCTTTTGAACTGCTGCAGAACTCTCGTTACACAACCTCTCCGCTTCCCCCCCAAGACTGGCTTTTCCTTGATGTTAATCTACTAGTAGATACTTGTCCTTCTTCTGACACACTTGGGCGTCCAACAAAAACTTGCGAAAGAACAGCTCTTTGTTTGCTTGCCTACAGGATCCCAGCTCAGCGAGCACTTCAGAGACCGAAGGGCTTTGTAATGATTCTCGGTTTCTTTGCTGGCGTCTTCCAGGGGCAAGTGACCTGCTTAGGTTCAGTTTTGTGCGTGTGTGATGTAATTCTACCCTTCAATAAGGCAGACGAACCTTGGGTCTGACCCCCTAGTCTCCTCCCAATCTCTTTGCATTGCTAGCATTATTTAGCCTTAAGAGAGTTTTTTAACGCTATGTAAAGCGAAGGGAACTCTGCTAAGAATCTCCACGTGAGGAGCCCGCGGCACGGAGCCAGCCGGGCTTGTGTGGGAGGGCGCCTGGGGCAGCCGCTGCTCCTGGGGGAATGAAAGCTACTGATTGATTTAAAAATCCCTGGGCCTCACAAGTTTGGAGACATCCCAGAATAAGGCGCATTGTCAATAGCAGGAGTTGCTGCTTGGGAGATTAGAGTCTCATTAAAAACTGGGTTTCTACATAATGGCCAAGTCCTGGGCAACCTGAAGCCCTGCTGGGGCAGTCGCAGTGAGTTTAAAACCAACTTTTTAAATATTGGCCCAGTAACCACGGTGCACAACCTGAACTCTACTGCCCAGGAGCGCCTAACGCCTACCGGGCGTACTTCAAAATCTGTTAGGAAGAATGGCCACGACTTTGCAGAAGACGGTCTGTCTCAGAAGTCCAGCCTGCCCCCCTCACTATTCTCTGAGTGACAAGTTGGGACAACATGAAGAGGATCAAGTTGTCTGTAGTTTTAAGAAATTCCCAGTGAATGAGTTTTGTGCGTCTACTCCTCCATCACACCTGTTAAAAACTCCCCTTTTCCCCGGTGCAGCTCTTTGTGAACAGGGTTCTAGGCCCCTTCTGCTGCTGCCGATCTCTGAAGACCTCTCTCTGGATGAGATGCTGTGAGCGGAATTCCTAACTAGCTCAGATAGACTGCCTTTTAGAAGACTGTACTTCCTGTGATTTCAAATTCGATGCTCCTGGCAGGCGAAGCTTCCCTGGGTGTGGACAGATCAACTGTGTGTGTTTGACACCAGCTGTTCCTATAGCACATCTCGACTGTGCTTCTGAATAGAGGTGTCCCAAGTCCAAATCCTCCTCCTCCCCAAACCCACCGAAGATTAAGAAGGTCTCATTCAGGACCAGCCGGATCCTTTAACAAACCATGTAAGGCCATCTGGCCACACACACGGCTTCTCCTTGGACAAACCCGAGGTGCCCTGGGGTTCCCACACTCCTGGGCCAGTAAATCAGACTACGGAAGGTGGGCAGCAGAAGTTACTTCTGGCACCCACAGTGATGAAGACTGGCCTCCCCAAGGGCCACCGAGAGAACCTGCATCACAGAGTAATGCCCGCACACTGAGTCCTAAACGCCTTCCGTCCTACCCCAGCGGGGTCGTGCCCTGACACAGAGCCCTGCCCCAATCCCACGTGCGTCAGCGGCAAAGCTCTGCGAAGACAGAACAGCGAAGGGTCTGCCGATGCGGCTCCTTGCGCTCCGCCCGTTGCCGAAGATGGGAAGCAGGTTATTCAACACGGTATCACCTGCTACCTGAGAGACCACTGTACCTGGGCAAATACGAACAACTTTTTTTTAGAAGAGCAGAAGAAACAAATGCAAATACCCACACCCAGCCCTTACCTCTGACTGCGGTATAGTTTCAGCCACAGAAAAGCTGGACTCAAAATCAAAAATGGACTAGGAGGCCACGTGAAGTGTAAGCACTTGTCTTACGTGGTTTCTCCTGAGACTTCGGGGTTGTGGTTGAGCAGAGGAGCAAATGGTTCTCAGTTTTCCAGTTTGACTGAGGTTCACAGAACAGTCTTTCAGATTGCAAAGTAAAATAGTCGAGCTCTCTGTCTTGATGAGAAAGACTCAGAGCAGCTGCGAGATGCTGTTGTGCTAGAATCCCTGATTTTGTTAGCGATGGAGAAACGTCCATGCAAGTCTGTAATTTACAGATGGGATGGCGGGGGAAGGATGGGAGACTTTTAATATATGCTTACAGTATATACCTGTGTCTAAACTTGTGGTACAACCAGAGGCCACAGTTGTAAGTTAACCGATTAGTTACTATCTTATATATTCAAAATAATAAAAACTCAACCTGGAGAAATGAGTCCTGATAGACTGAAAATGGAACAAATGGAAGAAAATACGGTATTGTTTAGATCAGAATCATTGAAGAGTTGTGTTTCTTTTGTAGGCTTGAAGATTTCTGGCTTTTAGGCCTGTTCTATTTTGTTTCATTTATTTTTGCAAGTGGTCCTGTCCGTCGAGGGCAGGATACACGTTCTTTACCGTGCCTGTACCCACCTAGTTAAAAGTCATCCCGCGGCCAAATACTTCCAGGTTTCATTTTTGTCTTGTTCGGGGGAGGGATAGCAGTTTATTTGGCAATGATACTGTCACCCGTGCATGTCTCACATCTTTAAGAATGAGACGATAATAGAATTAGTGAATAATTTTTTCTTACAATTCCCGACTGATCCCGCCCTGGGCAATGGCCCATTGTATTAACAGTACGGGCCCCACAGAGACGGTGGCACACAGGAGACTCGAATGGCAGAGAGCACCCGGTGCCAGTGTGTAGGGTGTCAGTCTTACAAAATCATGATGCAATTAGCTCTGTGACTGAGAGCTGTTGTGTGGGGATGTGTGTTGTGTTTTCTGGTTTTGTTTCTTTAGATGGTATTAATAAATGAATACAGCGTAAGCTGGCCTGTGTTGCTGGTTTCTGTTCAGTGTTTCCTGGGGATTATTTGTTTTCCCAGGGGAGCACGTCTGACCAACAGCACAACACGTCCTGCTGTGGTCACTTCTCTGTCTGCTTTGAAAACTTTCATGGCTGAGGGCTGCACTCAGGTGAGGGATGTCGTATTTTCATGTCCTCCTATGTATTTATCTTGAATAGATAAGCATATTATATTTTAGTATGAACTAAATGAAGGTTAAAACATGCTTAAGAAAAATGCACTGATTTCTGCATTGTATACAGTGTTAGACAAAGGATTTTATTTGTTTTGTTGCATTATTTTGAATATTGTATTTTGCTTTTAATAAAGTTATAGTATTTATGAAAAAAGAATTTCTGCATGAAAACAAAAACACATGGTGTTTTAAAAAGATTTCACAATATTATGGGGGCACAAACACTTTGGTTACATATATTGCCTGCCCATCCCCCAGAAAGTGCACGCCACACCCAATAGGTGTGAGTTTACCCATCCCCTCCTCCCCCAACGCATATGATGTATTTTAAACATTGGAAACCCAGAAGGTAGGAACAGACAGTGTTTTCAGTTATTTCCACTGAAGAGGGTTCAACAGGATAAATAGTCGTCCTTTAAAACTCCCAACCCTTGTTTAGGAGCAAGCTAAAACTTTGTAAATGGCTCCCAGGGTCAACAAATGAAAGAAAGGCTCAAAACCACTGGGTGAAGTTGTGTGAGGCTTGCTTGACAACTCTCTCTCCCCGGAATGCCTTTGCTAGTTCTGGTTCTCGTTGATTAGATCTCGCTAGTCTCATTCATTCTCTCGCTTTTCTCTGGACTGCAACACCCAGGCAGAAAACCCAGGCGCAGGGAGCATCCGTGGCATTTCAAGTGTGAGGGGCGAGCAGCGACTGGAGGCAGAACACGAGCTGCAAGCTCTTAGGATGCGATGAGCTTAACTGTGCCGCGTGCTGACCTGGGTAACGGGACGATGACCCTGCGGAGCAATGCGCGTTGGTGACTCTAGGACTAGACGTTTTATTTGGATGGAGGGGCCGAACTTTCTTTGGGAGGTGAGGTGTTGGGGAGCAATGGCGGAACGGTGGGAGCGGTATGTTAGGGGGTGCTGAGGATTTTGTCAGTTTTGATCCATACGTTGGAGTCACAGGTAACAGATATCCAAATTAGACCCCTGCCGCACTCAGTCCGGGCTTCGCTCAGCAGAGGGTGAACCGCTTTCCTGAGCAACTAACCTAGCGGAAGTGATGACAAGCGATCTCGGAGGGAGCCAGGGCACGCCGCCCGGTGCCGGCAGGAGCTCGCTGACCTCTGCGACACGTGCGCCCGGGTGGGCACGTGGGTGGCTGGCCTGGTACCTCTTTCTCCCGCTGACTGTGGCAGCTGCTTGCTGGGCACTGGCTCCTGGAGCCCGGGCCCCGCGTCATCGCCCTGCGTGCGCGTGCTCAGTGCCAGGCCCGCTGCGCTGGAGCGAGTCAAGGGAGCGGCCCTGCAGCTGCGTTAGTGGTGCTCCCGCCCTTCTTCCACCCCCGCCTTTGCTGCTTCTCCTCCTGCGGAGCCGCCTATTTCGAGGGCCTGTCCTTGTCTTATTTCTCCGCTTTATGCAAGTTTGGCCTGTGGACACCTTGGGGAGGACCCACGTTTTATTTCATCTTCATCCCCCAGTGGTGTTTGGTACAGTGCCTGGGCACAGCTGGTGCCCCAAACCATGCGTGAAATATATAAATCAGTGTTGGATAACGATGATGTGAAAACAAAGCTCTCCAATAATGTGAGCGTCATCTTGGCTGGCGCTTTGCCCCGAAGTGCCCGTGAGCAGGGAAGATGCGGCAGGTGGAGGAAGGGCAGACTGCAGAACACCAGGGCAGGCAGAGTTGGAATCCATGCACTTTCGCTATGGTTACGACACATTTCGTGGGAGAAGGGACTGAAACACGGAGGTCTCATGTAAGCTGTTGTTACGCGGGGCCCCGCTGTCTGGCTTCTCCGTGCCAGTGACAGCAGAGAGGGTAAGTCCATTCGGAGTGTCAACATATTAATCAACATATGTCCGTCAAACACACATGGCCTGTGCTCTGGGTGTTGCAGGGCAACCATGTGAGCAGTAGTAAGAGGAAGAAGACTTGCAAAACCAAAAATGTGTGAAGAGAAACCCCGTGATTATGTCAAGGGCAAAGATTTGTTTTCAAATTGGCTGTTAAGGTCCCTGAAAAGCCATGTTCTCTGTCCTGGGCTTAGCCATTTTGGATGGAGTTTCGCAAATGTTTATTGAGGACATTTGTGTGTATACAGGATATGCTCAGAGGTCATTGCACACAGGGAATCTCTACAGCCCTGTGCTGGGTTCTGGTGCCGGGGTAGAAAGCAAACAAAGACAAACCCTCTGTGCCCAGGAATCTTGCTGTCTAGCTGGGGAGGCCGACATGGCAACGTGTAGTTCACACAGTGTACTGGGTGCCTGCTGTTTGTGCCCAGGGACAGGGACGCACGCAGCAGGCACCCTTGGTGGCCAAGGACGGCTCCCTGGGGAAGGTATTCTCTGGAGTTAATAGGGTGGGGTTTCTCCATATCAGCACTTTGTTGCTTATTTCCTTTGTGTTGCCTCTTAAAAGGGGATAAAAAGCCAGCTTTGGGGATCTTGCGCCGCAGCTGGTTTGGCAGGTTGAAACCTGGATTGAGAAGCCAACGTTTTTCTGGATTGTCTAATGTATTGGATACCTTGGGACAAGCTTCCTACTTACCCTGCCGCAGTTTGCCTTCCTGAAAAAAAATGCCACAAATGCTCAGTGTGATTTGCAATCAGCTAGCATGTGGGAGGCCTGGGGGCCCCTCAGCCGCTCGTGCTGGACTCCTGCGAACATCCCCATGTTGCCCTTCCTGCCGGCAGCAGGCGCTGCCTGTGCTCACGGCTGCTTGTGCCTGTTGACACTCCAGGTGCGCCGGCCTGGGGCGACGTGGTGGCACGAAATGGGCAGGGAATTGCGGTTTCTCCCGGGGACTCGAGATGCAGTGAGCTGAATTGCTACTAGAGGGAGCTGCTCTCATACACCGAGTGCAGAAATCAGATATTCGCTGTTTACTAAATGGAGAATGGGACCAATGTTATGAAAAAACAAAAATCAAAAAAACAAGAAAAACCCAACCAACTAGGAGAACAAAATCTCCAATTCTAAACTCCTGTGTATCAGTTTAAACAAAACCTATATATTTTTAATTTATGGAATTAGACAAAATAAGGGCATTAGCATGTTTCTATAATAATTGAGCTCATCTGCCTTTTGTGCGGCTTCCTGGCAACCTAGAGGATAACTGACAAGAAGACTAGAGAGAAAATCGAAGAGCATCCCTAGAAATGGCAGTGATGAGACCTCAGACTTCTGTCTGCCCCCCCCCGTGTTCGCGGTGGGGACAGTGGAGGACTCCGTGCTCCGCCAGCAGCTGTGCCTAGGCCTGCTTGTGGCAGCTGGAGGTTTCCTCAGCTCCTCCTCCCTCACACCTGGGCTCTCAATCCAGTTTCCTCAGGTACCAAGCGCACAAAATGCATGATCTGCGTGCTCCACTGAGCTCGGTGGCCGGCCAGGGGGGCCGTGCTAGCTTCCTGCTTTGCCATTTTCGTCAGAGGCACAGAGACGAACATCCCAGCAAGAGTAAAGACCATATGTCGCTTCTTGGAAAGTTTAACCTGACGGGCACTTGTGTGTTTCAGGTCACGAACACTCGGGACATGGACAGAGGCTGCCAGTAATTCATTCCAAAGCTGTTTAACGCACAGCCGGGATGTGCCAGGACTGAGTGAGGTGCTGGGGGCAGAGCCGTGAACAAGGCAGCCGTGGTCCTCGTCCCCGGAAGTTATCAGGACAAGTGAGCAAACTGCAAGGTGATGTGACAGCGCCATCTGAAGGAGAGGACCTTGTGCCCTGAGAGTGTTGGGGAAGTCCCAGGAGTTGTGGCGCTGGAGCTGAGATCTGAAGGAGATCAGGAGGCACAGGGCTTAACCAGATGAAGAGAGAGAGGGAACAGCACTGGGAATCTCAGCAAAAACACCTGCAGTTTTGTTAACACAACATCAAACCTTTAGGTGGTTTGTAACTGATTTTTTTTTTGTTTTAAACCTTGGCACTTTGCTTTCTTTCTTTCAACCCGGGTGGCCACCCCAACAATTATCCATGTAACACCCATGTGTGGGGCAGATTTCAGCACTCCCAGGGTGAAATGGACCCCTGTCTATACTCTGAGTGGGGCCCAAGTTGTGCAGGAGGAGTGTGGGTGCCGTCCACACCGACAGGCTCCACACATTGCTGTTCACTTGTAGAGAAACAGAAAGACCCTCCTTTCCAGGGGCCGGTCACTGCCACTGTTCCAGCTTCTGGGGCAAGCCCTAAAGTTCTTGCTGCAAGCCCTATCCGTTAAAAGGGATATGTTTTTCTTGACAAAAGAGGGTTTTTCCTCAGCAAAAAAGGAAGTCAAAACATGATAAGCTACAACAAAAAACCTAGAGGCGACTTCTGATGTTTCTCTACCCTCAGCTGAGTTCAGGGGGCTGTCTGTCTGTTACATCCTCACATCGCTTACAGACAGGGCAGCCAGCCACTGTGGTTTGCCTAGGCCTGAGGGGTTTCTTGGGATGTGCGACTTTTGGTGCCCAAAGTGGGAAAGTTCTGGTCAAACGTACTTACAATTATCAGGGCAGAAGAATCATGTTTTCCAGGCTAGGCAAACACAGGTCCATGAGTAGGTCCTGCTGTTCCCCCAGTGTGTCCAGGTTTTCATGAAACAAATGTAAATGCATCTCAAGAGACACATTCGCTGCTCTCTGGATGATCACCTTTCTACAGGCTTTATCTTTCCTTGCCTTGTTGGAGTTTGGCCTCTGTGTAGCAGGTATTCATGGCTTGCCTGTCTTTACGGATTGGACTCGAATATGAAGATTTGTGGTGGGTCATGTCAAAGCCAGTGAAGGCCGCCATAGGGAGGCAGGAGAGCCCTGGACCGAACGCCACTCCTGGCTCCCAACTCCCTAAATTTTGGGTGTGGTGTCAGAGGGCAAAACAGAAATACTCTCTAAATAAGCGAACTGACTTTGAAATGAACCCAAATGAAACACCAGTGGAGAAGCACCAATGACGTAAAGTAAGGCATATCTCTTTACAGGTTATGAGGATGGGCCTTGGCAGGCCTTGGGTGCTGGTGCCAACCCTTGTGTGCACTGGTCATGGGACCCTTGGACAGAGCCTCACCCCTGCAGGTCTCCTCATCTGCAAAGTGGACATAAGGATCTTTTACTTCACTGGGCCCTGGGGAAGATCAAAGGACAAAGCTTCCAAAACACAGCACAAGGTGGGCCCTTAATAGTTGTAATTATTGTTCGTGTTGTATTTCTACTACATTTAGCTTAGAAAGCTGCAAGTTGGCTAAATAAGTAAATATGTAAAATTATCCAGGTTCTTTTTTTAAGCTCCACAGATTAATAGGCAGCTGTGCTATTTTAGGACAGGGGGGCACCTAGACCTTCCTTCTCTGGATGTCCCATTTCACATAACAACTACAAGTGCAAAGACATCCATGTTCTTCATTACATATACTTTTTTCCCTGAAAAATTTTGAGAGGATTTCTATAAGTTATAAGATTTTGAGCTCTGTTTAAAGCAAATTACTCTCTTTGTTTCTGTGATTTTAAATGTACTATATTCGTGTATACCTGTAGTAAAGTTGAGTTGATTTTCAGTGGATGAGTTGACTTCACATTGTATTTTATTGAAATATGCTGCCCAATATGGTAGCCACTAGTCACATGTGGCTATTTCAATTTAAATCTAAGTTAATTAAAATTAAATAAAATAGGAGAGTGACATCAGTGAAAATTGGGGCATAAGAGCTTCCAAAAATTCTCCCTTCCATGACAGCAATGAGAACACTGGCAAAAATTGTCAGAATCAACTTTTTCAGAACGCTGGAAACTAACCAAAGGTTTGTAGCAACTTTAGAAGTGTTTTATCAAGAAAAGTGGCTAAAGCTCCATAAGAACAGTGAGCTTTATGATGTCCTAGTTTGTCCTATTTCTATACCTACCCCAACCCAGGCTCCATGGTAGTGTTGAAAGCACACGGCCTGCAATTGCAGTGAAAACAAGCTGCCCGGCATCCTCCAGGGTGGGGGAAGGGGGTTGGAGCTCCTTCAAAGCCCCATTTCCAGAGAGCTGCCAATATCTGACCTATCTTCTGGTTCCCTGGAAGATCTCATTCTGAAGGCTATCCTTATTTGACCTTACTTGGAGATTTCTAAATGGAAACAGACTCTTCTCTGGGGGTGTTTGTAGAAAGAAAATTAGAGGCAATTGTACATCTCAGCTGCCTGATGCCCTGGATAACAGTTGGGGCAAATAAAAGCCTGATCAAAGAGCTAAAAGGGAAATCTGGGGAGGATGTTCATGGGGGCTTTGAAAAGCTCCATAATACTCCTGGGATGCAGGAGGCCATGTTCATGTCCAGGGTTGTGCTCATGCTCATAAAAGAATTGATAAGGCCGTGACTCTCATGGCCATGAAAGGAAACCATGAAAACATTTCACCAAATGGACAAAATCAACAAAGAGATAGAAATTATAAAAAGGGACCAAATAGAAATTCTGGAGTTGAAAAGTAAAATAACTTCAAATGAAACATTTACTAGAAAGTTTCAACAGAATATTTGAGTAAGCAGAAGGAAGAATTAGTGAACTTAAAGATAGGTCAATTGTTATTATCCAGTCTGAGAAGCAAAAAGCAAAAAGAATGAAGAATAATGAACAGAGGCTAAGAGACCTGTTGGACACCATCAAGTGTATCAATAGAAACACAATACAAGTCACAGAATGAAGAGAGAAAGAGAGAGAGAGAGAGATAGGACAGAAAAATAGTTGAGAAATGATGGCCAAAACTTCCCAGATTTGATGAAAAACATTAATTTAACACCCAAGAAGCTCAATGAATGCTAAGTAAGATAAACTCAAAGAGAACCACACCTAGACACACCACAATGAAATTGTTGAAAGCCAAAGACGACAGAAAATCTTGAAAGCAATAAGAGAGAAATGACTCTTCGTGTACAAGAAATAATGGGATTAAGAGCTGATTTTCATCAGAAACCCTATGGGATGACATGGTTGAAGTGCTAAAAGAAAAACACTGCCAACCAAGAATTTTATATCCAGCAAAACTATGTCAAAAACGAAGAAGAAATTAAGACATTTCCAGATAAACAAAAACTGAGAAAATTTGTCACTAGCAGATCTGCCCTACAGAAGATAAAAGGAAGTCCTTCACGCTGAAATGGAAGGACGTTAATTAGTAACTTGACTCCATTTGAAGAAATAAAGAGCACAAAACCTGATAAAGGTAGCTGCACAGGTAAATATAAAAGACAAAATAAATGTACTTATCTTCGTAACTCCTTTTTTCCTCCTATCTGATTTGAAAGACAACTGCGTAAAGCAATACTCATAACTCTGTGTTGATTGGCATGCAGTGTATTGTATAAAGATCTAATTTGTGTGACAATAATAGTGCTAAGGAGTGGGGAGGGAACGGAGCTACACAGGAACAAAGTTTGGGTGTACTATTGAAATGGAGTTGGTATTAATCCAAGCTAGATTGTTATAAATTCAAATGTTGTAATCTCTGGGGTAACCTCTAAGAAAATAATTTAAAAAAAAGTAAAAGAAATGTCAAAGGAATTAAAATGGCTCCATCCCTTTCTGCGCGAAGCAGCTCTACCAGAATTTTCCCAAACGACCACCTTTTCTTTATGTCTTTCTTACTTTATGGAACAAGAATCTTCTGCAGAATAGGCCCTGAATTGTGGATGGTTTATTTCTTTTGCAAGCCATATTCGTTAATTATCTAACCAAGCAAATACATTCACATATTCACTTATATCCGTGAATTTAGAAGTAAAATGGACACACAAATTTTAAATAAATGTGTATATGCATATTTTAATATTTTATTTCAAAAAAGGTCAAAATTCCCCTTACTCCCTTTCTTATTTTCTGATGTTTCTCTCCAAAGAGAAAACCACTGCCAACAATTTCTTGGGGATCCTTCCAGAGAATTTTGATTCACATTTTATCTTCTAATGTATTTTGCTTAAAAACTATTTACACAAATGAGATCATTTTATACTAGTCTGCAACTTGCTTCTTTCATGGAATAGTATATTTCCTTATTTTTTGATATTTGCTCATATAGATTGACCTTGTTCTGCTTCTTTTTAACCTTTGTGTAGATGTTCTATTGCATGGGTGAATCATAATTTGCTATGTGCCTTATTGTACATGTAGATTGCTTTCTGTTTTCAAAGAATTTTTTAAATTGACAAATAAAAAATTGTATATATTTATAGTATACAGGTTGTTTTGAAATATGTATACATTGTTAAATGGCTAAATTTAGCTAATTAACATATGCATAACCTCACATACTTATCATTTTTGTGGTGAGAACACTTAAAATCTATTCTCTTATGTTATCTGTTTTTTATTATTAGAAATAATGCTGCAATGACTGTCGCTATATACATAGATTGGCATGCTTTTGTGAGTGTGTCTGTAGGGTAAATTCCTAGCTGAAAAGTTAGTGAGTCAAAGGCTACGTATATTTAGAATTTTTATAACTTTTGCCATATTGATCTCCCAAAAGGATACTCCAAATTATGTTTCTATTAATAATATATGAGAGTGTCTATTTTTTTACACTCACTAATACTTGCTATTATTAAGCTTTTAAATTTATGTTAATGGATAGACAACACTATTTCACTGAACTTGCATATATTTATTTTTGAATGAGGTTGAGCATACTTCCAGACATTTTTGGCCATCTGTATTTTTGTTTCTGTGAACTGCCTATTGGGCCTTTTACTAGCATTTTAATGAGCCCGTTATCTTTTTCTTATTTAGTTGTAAGTGAAGAGGCAGACTTTTTGGAATCCTGGTTACATTCTTCAATTTTGGGGAAAATTCTTGGTCTCTGTTGAGTCCCCTTCCTTCATCTGTGGCATGGGCGGGGATTGTCGTGCTTCCCAGGGGTGCATGGGAAAAGCCTGGCACGTGCCTGGTGCTCCGTGAACATTAGTCTCCCTCAGTTTTCGGAGCAGCGATGGCTGCGTGTCCCTGCTCCGAGTCCCTGCCTTCCACCTTTGCCATCACCGGGGGGCGCTCCGGCTGTGAGGGCTCCTGTGAGCAGTGGGGCCCCCCAGGTAATCTCCCTAGCTACAGTCAGCTGCGCCGTGGAGCAGCACCCAGCCGAGGGGTGACACTGCAGCCACTCACAGGTTCTGGGGATCAGGCTCGGCATCCTGTGACGGGGGCGCGCTTTTCAGAGTCCTGACTACCGTGACAGTGGGACGTTTTGTTTTTCTTTTCTTTTCTCAGATGCAGGCATGCGTGCAGCTCTGCTGGACAGAACAGGAGAGAGCAGTGCTGCTGGGGTGCAGAGGGGAGGGAGCTGGGGCTCCACCCAAGGCACGCCCCCAACGCCTGGGATCTTCATTTCGAAACGTTACAGGGTTGAGGCATCGGAGGCTACTTCTTGCAGTCGTGTGCCACGCTGCACGAGGCAAAGCATCAAGCCATTGGCATCTTCCTTAAGCAGTTCAGCTTTTGCTAAAGGAGGGTCCTGAGTGACGAAGCCACAGGTTTTGATAAAGGAAGAGGAAGAAGCAGCAGATCCTTAAGCAGCTGCAGCGGAAAATCCTGCGATGCCTGGGGCTGCCTGGGACTAGGCGGGGCCTACAGCAGAGAGAACAGGAGGACATGGGGACCAGGGCGAGGACAGGAAGGATGCTGCCCGAGAGGACAGTCAGAACGAACAGAAAGCAAGAAGCGCTTTACTGAAGGCCATTGTGTGGCTCACACACTCCCCAGGAGGGCCAAGGAACCAGGCCAAGAAACCATCCCCAAGACGGAGCCAAAACAACGGCAGAAGCACAGCCAGGAACAGTGTTTAGCTTCACACGGGACAGACTCGCTCGGGACGCTCCAGCCACTGCTGTCACCATTCCTGTCTGTGCCGCTCACGGCCGGACGTCAGAGCTGCCTAGCAGAGGGGGCTGCTTCCACCACCGCGCGGGCCAGGATCCCAGACCCCTGCTCCCCGCCCCGTCCAACTGTTCTCATTTTGCAGTTTCACCTGCTTGGCAGAACCAGGTCAAATGCCGGCAGCAGAGGACAGGAAAGGTGTGTTCGGTGTCCGCCTCCGCAAGACAGGAGGGGAGCCCAGGGGCTGCGTGAATGGGCGTGGGACGAGCCAACCTCAGTGCCTGCCGCGATGCCAGAGGCAAACTTCTCTTCACACTTCAATCAGTGAAAAGGGGGCAAGGGAAACATATGTAACCGAAATATCTGTACTCCCATAATATGCTGAAAAAAAAAAAAGAAACAAACAAGTTATGGCTATAGCAACATCCTGGCCACAGTTTTAAAAGGAGAGTATTAGTGCCAAACTCCCAAAAACCATTGGTAAAAAAAACAAAAAACTGTTACTGCTGCTAGGACCCTCCAGGGCAGTGCCTTCAAAGTGTTTTAAAAATCGTGATTCCCTGGTCAGAAGTACATTTAGCATCATGACGCAGCACATGTGCCCACATCCCAAACCCCAGTTAAATGGTGCTGAACCCCAAGTTCCATGAAACATCCTTGCACAGCGTGCTGTGCACTCCGACACAGACGCGACGGATTTAATTTTTGAAAAGCTGATCACAGCCTACTAACGGGCTGAGAGTAGTGAGGCGAAGAATGACTTTCTAGGGCTTGCTCAGACTTTGTGCAAGTTCTCTGTGTGTGTCTGCAGAATTCCAACACAATGGGCCTCTGCGTGTTCCCAGTACCTCCTGGTTCCTTGGCGGTTATTATAAAGCAGGAATTCAGATCCACCAAACTTCCGGACTGTTCTGCCTGGTGATGACTTGATCTGTCAGTGGAATAGTATAGTGGCTGAACAGATTTCAGAGAGAGAAGAGCCTTCGCTCTTCCTGCTTTCCAAGATGTTCTCTAAGCACGCCCTTGGCCTCATTTACCCCTTCTATCTCTCCCCTCTTGAGGAGGTGGAGAGAATTCTGGTCTGACAAATTTGAAAAGAACGACTGAGCTCAGCTCTGCTATTCTTTTGCACGAGCTGCTTGCAGGGAGCTCTCTCCCTGTCCCATCCCGCGCCCCGCGCCCCACCCCAGTCTGCCTCCGGGGCAGCCGTGCCTGGCTCTGGGGTCCTTTGGGGCCCATCTGCTCTCAAGCTCAGCTCTCGCCTCCCCTTCAGCTCTTGTTGCTAATGAGGCGATCTTTGGTTTCCTGCCTCTCACTTCTTATTTGAATTCCCAGCTTATTCAGGGGAAGAGAGGCGCTGTTGATTAGAACTCCCTCAGCGATGGCACTGGTCTCATCTTGTTGGCAGGGACAATGAGGCAGAGGGTCCCAGATTTCACAGTGCATCAGGGAAAACCAAACGCCAGAGCCCAGGTCCCCTGGCACCCACCCTCAGCACATCTCTTGAGCTCCTTGGTAGCTCCAGGGGCCCCACAAACACCAAGCAATAGCAATGCCCTTGCGGCAACCCTTAGGGACAAATGCCATCACACTCAGGCTGGCTTGACAGCCACACTCACTCTGAGGTTTCTACCTTGTACCGAGGCTGTGGTAGACATAAGTGGAGAATGGTGATAAAAACCCATGCTCAGTCCTGGCTTACCAAGGGTCTTGGAGCCACTGTAAAGCCATTGAGAGGTGGTTACCTTCTGCCAGACTCTAAGCAACAGGAAGGCAGGGACTTGTCTGTCCAAAGTACTTGGCACAATACCTGGTAGATGGCAAGACTTCAATCAATAGCGACACAATTGAATTGGATCAAATCGTCTCGTTAGACCATTAGGATATTTGTTCTATTATATAATCACTTCTAAGAAGGTTCTAGCATGGCTTCAGGCATTTACCATTGTTACTTACAGTCCCGAAACCATCCTACGGTTACTCGCCTTTTATGAACGTGAGAACAGAGGATTAGATGGTTAGCTGACTCACACCAGCCACGCAGCTGCTACGGCTGAGCTGAGATTCAGATCCAGGTCCATCTGGCTCCAAAACCTGAAGGTTTCTCTTTGTGACGTTTGAGTGCTGCTGCCCTGCACAGCGCTAGCCCACCAGAGAAACCTCCGGGAGACCCTAGCCCTCAGTGCGCTTCTCCATGCATCAAGCACGGCTGGTTGTGACTTCGTGAGCTCGGACTGGCACAGCCATCGGAACGCAGAACCGTTCGCATCTGCGCCGACGAATCCCAGAGCTCCCTAACATACCGCACGTCAGCGCGGCGCCTTTCCAGACGCTGGCTGTGAACGCCTAAAGGCACTTTGGTGCATGACTTCTATAAAAAGGAATATATCCCAAGTTCAGATTAAGTAGATGTTTTGGAAAGGAAAAAAATAAGAGACATTCCTTAGGGTTCTTCTGGGGGTCATTCTGAGGAAACCTTACATACTCTTTTTTTGTGGCCCTTTCGTATTATATTTAGTAATACATTCCCCCGCCCCCCCATGGGTGGCGAGCTGATTGCAATAAGAATGCTTGACGCTGCTTTTCTGTTGGGTGGTCCGAGTGTTTATCATACAGTTTATGCAGCAGTTGGGTAACTGGAGAAATTGCCAAGGATGTTCTCAATCAGAAATCTTCCCCCGCTGGACAGTTACTCGGCTGAGTGTTAAGGACTCAAAGGTGGCCTCCTCCTGAGGCTGAGATGACCCTTGACTCCTCACTCAGAGCCACCCAGGTCTATCCTCGTCTACTCGGGACAAGAATGCCAGAGGTGCTTTATAATGGTGTGCAGAAGTTAAAGACAAACTGGATGCAGGTGACCAAATTAAAAGCACTAAATTGGCTGCAGAATCCAGCTCTATTTAGGTTCGCATAAATAACTAGTGGTTCTCACAGCTCAGGGTGTGTGAAGTCCCTGGGGGCTTGTTAAAATAGAGATTCCCGACTCTTACTCCCAGAGGGGTTCTGATTCAGTTGGCGCTAGCTCCAAAAGTTCTGATTTTCAATAAGTAGCTCAGGTACAAACAAGACTTCCACCTGTCTGGCCAACTGAGCTCGTCAGAAGAGGCACAGCCAGGCACGCACACAGGGATGAACTTTCTGAGCTTCGGGTTTTGTGAATCAGGTACCTCATAACTCCATTTTAAGGACAAAATGGAAAAATAACATGGAAGCACCAAATGAAGAAAGGGGTTAATACTGCAATATTGCGTGGCCAATAAAAATGATACATGTGCACATATAATACGGAAATAAGGAAAATGTGGATTGAAGACGGTGACAATGACGTGAGCAGATAATGGAACGGTAACAGCAGAAATGACACGATTGCCCTTAATATTGTTTAACTTTATCTATCACCTATTTTGTAAAAGTCTTCACCACAGGCTCAGTATTAAAATCATCACAGATTTTGCATTTTGTACTAATAATGGGCTCTGTAACAAGTACAGAGAAGATGCAATTCCTGGCTGCAAGAAGCCGACGGCCGTGTGGTGACAGAAATGACGAGAGAGATCTGGAGGTGGTGTCGAAAAGCTGCAGGGTTTTCGGCTTGAAGGTTTGCGTTTAAGTTCCCACCTTAGCGCCAAAGTGGACACACCAGCAGATCGCTCAGCCACCCTAGTGCCAGTTTTCACTTCAAATGACAATAATAATGACAAAAACTACTACCCAGGAGTTGTGATAATGGCTACATGAGGCTAATAAAAAATGAAAGTACTTTATAAAGCATAAAGTGCTATACAAATGTAATGTATTTTTGCATTCTGCAAAGCAAAACAGTGCAATTTCAACATTAAGAACCATTTCTCCTGAGACGTTCTCTTCACCTATGAGTTTGGAAACCCCTCTTTGGCCTGACCGATAGTGAGTTCTCGTAGTCAAGCGTCTCTGGGGCTCGCGTGTGTCTGACACAGCTCCTCAGAGAGAGGATGCGGTGGCCTCAGGAGGGTCGAGCGCGATGTGTGCTGTTGTCCTGGCGCACAGCGCCCACCAGAGCTGTGTCCCCCAGCCTTGATGTTCAGTGAGCCCGTTTTTCTCTTTGGTGTGTACAAGCCCGTCGGTACGGGGTGGACGCAGTCACGTGGAGTCTGGCTTTCCTCCTCCCCGGCGCCTTTTGCACAGACCGTGCAGCCAGTCCGGTTGTGGCTCCATGGAGTCGGGGTGGCCTGGGGACAGAGAGCAGGACGCCGTTCTCTCGTGTGCCTCTCCTGCCCGCCATGCCTGCCAGCTCTTCACAGGCCTGGGGAGGGCTTGGCCAGGCCACGCCTCATGGGCCCCATCGAGCTGTCCTGGCCAGGCGTGCTGGCCCCATTTTGGGGGAAAGACCCTGAGAAGGCTGGAGAAGGGATTGAGCACCCTCCCTGCCATGGAAGGCAGCAGCTGGTGCCCTCCTAGAAACGGAGGAATTAACCAGATGCTTCCAGAAAAGCCAAGAAGTCCTAGTGAATTACACGGTCATTTCCACACTGTTTATCAAAGATTCTCTGCTCCAATGTAAAGTTCCCAAATATGGTATTTCATGAGGCTGGCTGGGATGTGGCCGAGTGCCTGAGACATATAAATATTTACTAAATAAGCAAATGCACTTGGAAATGTGTCTCTGCCCCGATATGCCTGCAGTGCTCGTTGGCATCGATTCTCAAAGTGAGGCCATTTTATGGATCACTCCCAGCAGGGATTAAGAAAACATACCAATGGCCAGATCTTTTAAGGCCCACAAAGCAAAGGGGACAGTCCACATCTTTCAAGGGAAGGTGACATTTCACATGCAGAGAGGCAGGAACCCCATTTGGTGCTGAGCAGAGGAGAATGCGGAGGCATCAGCTGCAGTCAGAGTTGGGTTCAAGTCTCAGCTTTGGCCTTCCCTGTGACTCTGTGCAAATAACTCCTCCCATCTGAATTTCAGTGGCCTTATCTGTAAACGAAGGACAGCTGTCCACATCTCATGGGGTTGTTGTGAAGATTAGGTGAGATAATGTGTATAAAGTGTCTGGCCAATATTATGCACCCATTAAATATTAGTTTTCCTTTCCCTTGAATTATTGCATTTTTTTAAAACCTTGGGGTTCTACCAAATTTCATCATTCCTTCCCCAGGATGTTCCTCTGCAGTCCTGATGTATATATGCAGTGAAATTGAATCCACATGTTCTTCGTTTGTGTACACTAAAAACATCAAAATGTTATTCCCGAAGAACTTGTTTGATGTTCAGAAATATTGAAGTGGCAGCACTGAGTGTCTGGCATGCCCCAAAGATGTTCCATCCTGTCGGATTTCAAAGAAGCATCAGTCACTGCTTTTGTGTCCTGTCCACTTAGACAGGTCTTGGCAGTTTCTGCTGGCCTATAAAATAGCAAGGCCTGGCGCACGATTGCACTTTTCGCTGTAACATGCTTCCATGAATATTTTCTCATTTAGTCATCAAAATAACCATGCGTGTGTGTGTGTGTGTGTGTGTGTGTGTGTGTGTGTGTGATTATTGCATCAGTATCTGACTTTACAGATGGGTAAGTTGAGTCTCAGAGGGATGAAGCAACTTGTCTAAAGGCAAAAGCTGGTAACAGTGAGTTTCAGATATTTTCAAATCTAGAGCATGCCACAGTCATGTGGGGCCTGGAGATTAGAGGCTGTTCAACGTGATCCATCTCTCCCTCTGCCTTATTTTTCTTGGTTTTCTGTGGGAATCCCACAGAGGCTTTAGCATTTAGGCAAATCTTGTGGATTCAGTGGACAGAGTTACTGGGGGCTGGGCTCAGTGAAAATTTTGTAGGCTGAGTGATTAAAAAAATCTGGCAAGAATCACGGAATTGAGGGGGCCAAAGGGGACCTTCAGAGGTGGATTCATTCCTGGGGGATTCAGGGTTTCATCTGGCAAGTTTTATCACAGTCCTGCTAAGTGCCAGGCTCTGTGCAGGGTGCTGGTCCAGTGTCTGCCATATTGGACATAGTCCTTGCTGTCAGGGATTTAGGGTCAGCCTTTCCTCCAGCCCTCTAAATCACAGGTGACAGAATGGGGCAAAAGGAGGGAAATGACTTCGCTCCAGCCCGGGTGTCTGTTTAGTTGGTGGGAAATTCACACTTTTTTGACTTCCAGTATGTTTCACTCCATTCCCACCATGGCCGCTCCATTTAGAAGAGAGAAGACACCTAACACGACTTTTCCCTCTACGTAGGAGTGAAAGAAGAATAGATGCCCCTCAGCCCAGACAGCTGTCCCAAAGCTCTGCACGTTTCTTCCTGTGGCTGTGATGTGGCTCATGGTGTTCACTCGGGGGTCACTGGACCTCCCCACGGGGAGCGAGGACTGAGTGCTGCCCCCATCAGAGGACGGGTGTAGGAAGGGTCTCAGGGCACGCTCCCCATGCCTCCTCGTTATACTTGAGAAGATCCAGGACTCTAATCCCCACTGCTCTTGTCTCTGGGTGCGGCCACTGCCTTGCAGGCGATGAAGGCCAGCTCCAGGAGTTTAGATACTTTTAAGTTGTGCCTCATAAACCCAGGAAACAGAGGGAAATAACCAAAGGAGAGAAAAAAAAAAAAACCCTCACAGATGGGGGACCAGTCCTAAAACATCAGGCCTCGTTCTGCCTAAATCAAGACATCTGGTCACTTTGTTTCAGCAGGACAAAGAGTCTTTTTTTCCTAAGCCAGGATTTTATGTCTTTAATCTTTTCCAGAAGAAAAGGGTTCTCATTACGTCTGCATCTTATCGCATAACTGTATATCATAAAGATGCCGTTATCGCCTCTTCCTTCTGATTAACCGGCCCTGAGTGATTCTAGCCAATGTTATTAGCTGTGCTCTAAAAACAATGACACTAGTATCACCCAGCCATCAACAGAGGTCAGATTCATAGGCACTGGTGAGTAATCCACAAGAATCTTTGCAAGCTCTTCATAATAAACAATGACGAGAGCGGTTCTTTGTCCAAGCCATGGCTCAGAGAGCCTTTCTGTGGAGCTATGCTCTGGCACCTGCAACCGGAGGCCAAAAGCCTCCAGCAAACTCAATTCCAGTATGTTGGCATGGTTTCCTGAGTCAAAACAACAGAAGGAAATAGAGATGTAGCACCTGGTGTCTTAAGTGGCCAAGTAGCAAACAGGTGTTACCCCTTCAAAGTTAAGCAGCCTTTGGAAAGTAGCTTGGCAATGCGAATAGGCAGTGGCCCCAAATCTTAAATGTGGAAATCAAAAAGGCAGGATGGATATATGAGAATAGCATGCAAGGGCTATCGTGATAGGGATGATGACGATGATGGTAATGATGTGATGACAATGCCAGTCACTGTCACTTCAGGATAAGCGTCATGAGAACGGAAGTGCAGGATGCGTGGGAGTGTGGACTGGGCTAATAGTTTTCAAACTTGGCCCCCAACAATCCTCACTTGGCCTGGGCACGCCCCGCCCGGGGAGTCTGACTGAATTGTTCCAGGTGAGGATGGGCCCGAGTTGGAGATTATGCCGTGCAGCCAGGGTGGAGAACGTCTCCCTTTGGTGACAGTAACCCAGTCTGCAGGGATCAGGAGGGAATGCAGGAGCCAGTGGCTTTTCAGCTCCTTGAAGAATGAGCGAGGTAAAAGGAGAGGAGACCCTCTAGGAAAGGGAGGGGAGCAGGGATGTGAGGCCTGGAGGTGCGGTGTGAACCCGATGCCCTGGGGCAGGCGGGAGCTGGCGGGGGAGTCGGGGAGTGGGGAGGGTGGCAGCGGGGATTGGGTAGGGGAGAGGTGGGAAGGGCTCTGTGGGTCTGCGTGTGTTCCAGGAAGCTTTGGTGGCACTTAGCAGGGTAGATGGCATCAGATACATATTTAAATAAATTGAAAGGCGACTCTGGCTGCAACCTGGAGAATGGCTTGGAGAGCAGCAGGACTGGAGGTGGGAGGCTGGGGAGGACGTTGCCATCTAACCCCATGACAGGTCGTGGTAGCTTGAGCAGAAGGAGTGGCCGTGGGGGGGTTCACATTACACAGAAAGGGGGCACGACGGTGTGGCGATGACTTGAATGTGGAAGGTGAGCGGAGTCCCCATGTCCCTGGCTCTCCTGCCCCCCAGGCTGCCCTTCCCCACCAAGCCCCGAGACCTCACACTTACCCCCATGGCCTCCCCCTGCACTTGTCTCCTGCTGCTCTGCACCCTCCAAATCCCAGGGCAGCTGGGCTCTCTCCTGAGAGGTGATCCCACTGCAAAATATCGCGGCTGGGAGCGTCCTGCCTAGGTCAGGACACGGACGGTGCTTTAATCCGAGAGCCCCACAGTCTCCCCATTCATTCTGAGGCCGTGGCACGCAGGGGGCGGCTCTCCCCACAGCACTGGCAGTGGGACTCTCCCCCTTCCCAACCTTCAGGACCCCCCTCCTCTAGCCCACCCGTCTACCTTCCATTCATCCCGACACCAGCTCTAGGGGAGATTTGGCTGGAGTCATGCTTGTTAGAGCACACTCCAAGGAGAAGACCCAGGATTCTCAGGCCACACAAGAGCCTTGCTCCATTCCGTTGCTCTCGGACGCCATGGCCGTGGCAGCAGCATGATCCTCAGCCTGAGCCCCTCCCATGGGAGGTGGTGTCCTCTGCTCTCCTGCTGCTCTGCTTGCTGTGGGATTGCAGGTCACGGAACTTCCCGTCCAGACCGCCACTGCTCAGGGTATACATCCCGTTGTTCTTGCAGAATCCCTTTGGTTTGGAAGAGACTAAGGCGATACTGCCCTCATGGACGTTCACCAGGAGCTGAGTGATCTGTGTCAAAGGTAAACCATGATGGGGCAGAGGCACGAGGGAGGATGGGCATGACACCAAGGAGGAAGCAGGCTTCAGGAACTACGCAGGCTAGGGCCACACAATAGTGACACCTTCCACTTGCAACATGCTTATTTTATGTGCCCAAAGAAGGTTTGTAGGCACAAGCCTCACTTCCAAGTCAAAGCACGTGTAGCTGTGTGGCTGTGGCGACTACTCAGGGCCCATGGTAGTTGCTCGGTCCCCATCCCATGGACGCTCAGCCCTCATGTGTCCCCTCCATAGAGATGTGCTGGCAGAGCTGGGGCCAGCTCCTCGGGCCCACAGACATGACAGAGACTAGAAATACTGGTTTGGCAATTACAAAATTTGTTAATTTCACCATGCACAAATGGCATTTCAGGTGATCTTTACTTTGCTTTTCTTCTTTTCTGTATTATTTGAATGCATGTGTTATCTTTATAATTGCATGAAAAACAAAGCTAGATTTTAAGAGAACTTTGGAAGGCATCATCCAAAGAGACACACGAGTAATTTTCAACATATTGAAAGCGTACCTAGATGGTATCTACATGGCTGAGCCTGAGAATCACCAACGTGCAGCCTTGCAGAAGCTTGGTGGTCATGGCAGCTCATCTGGTGTTCAGAAAGCCCGGAAAACTGCAGCGAACTGAGTTCTGCTGAGAGTGAAAGTAAAATGTAAATAGAAAAAAATCAAGTTTTTGAGGAACTTGCCCAAAAGGGCCACAGAAGGACTTTCCTAAGGGAATGGAGGGAAGCCTAGAATGGAGGTCTCGGGGAGGCAGTTGACCCCAAACGCCCTCGAGTCCTATGTTTGCAGCGTGGGCTGCAGTCCTGCCTCAGTGCAATGCAGCGAGTACAAGGAAACGTCCAGAAAAGTATTTGGGCACCTAAAATAGACGGCTCAAGCTCCTCAGCCCCAAAGCGTTTGCATGACTTCTGAGCCTCTTCTCTTCCGTGTCATTCTGGAGTTCTGAACCTCTTCTCTTCCGTGTCATTCTGGAGTGCTCCTTGGGCTGGTGCTCACGTCTGGGACAGGCCATCGATGCCTGACAGCGCCTGATGCTCAGGGCTGTGCATGTGCTGACATCGTCGTTGTGCCCAGCCTGTGGCTATCAGCAAACCGTCAGCATGCTGCCCTGCAGAGCCAGGCGCACTGACCCACTGCTGCCTGATGGGCACCTTAGTAGAACAGCTCTCAGTTCAACAGGGCCTGTGCGGGGGACCTAGTCACTTTGCCCCTGTGAGTCAGACCCATTTCTCTTTAGCCATAGAAGTTTACCTCGGCTCACTCATTCTTTAGGCTGAGTTTTTCCCTTGTTTCCTGTGCGACATAGGTCCCAATGGGCCCACCCCATCAGGCTGTCCTCACCAGGGGACCAAAGATACTGGCATCTCAGGAAAACACAATTCAGGCATCCAGGTGGGATGCCACCACCCCAGAGAGTTATAAACAGCATCCTACGTGTAGAATTCAGAGATTATCTGAAAAACGGAGGGATCTACGTCATAGAATTGTTGCGAGGATCGGATGAGCTAACGCTAAAGGGCCTAACAACGCAGTGAGGGTGGCGATTGCCTGACGCAGGGTGGATGTGTGATCGCGCAGCACTTGTTTCGGATGACAGCGTTGGTAGGCTGTGTGGCTAGAGGTTTCTGTGTTCTGAGTGCACCTAAGCCCTACACCTCCCACCACCTGCCAGGGCTCACCCTAACATCACGGCCAGTTGACAGACAGACTGCAGAACACTCCGGTTCACTGGTGCAGTAGGACTGGATGTGGCTTCAATTAAGCTGTTAAGAACTTTGCACAATGCTTTGCATTTGTAAGTGTAGGGAGGAAAGGCTTTCCTTCTGCCCTCTGAGGGTTCAATAATTGAATCTACGAAACAAACTGACAGTTTGATCAGCAAGAAAAAAGGGATATGAATTTCTTATGTGCATGGGGACGTCACACGGGGAACAGTGAACGCTCAAAACCCAGTGAGATCCAGACTCTTAGATAACCCCTTCACAGGGGACAGGCTAGGGGATGCAGGCAATTTAGGGGCAAGTCAACGAATTTTTAAAAAATGAACAGGCCCTCAGAAGAACAGGTGACAGTCTGTGACAAAGTCTGTCTGGGCATGATGTCAACCTCAGGCCTCCTCTCCTGTGATCTGAGTTAATCTTCCTAGTTGATGAGATTCCCGGGAGGGGATTCATGACATTTGAGCTCCTTTTGGAGGAGCCGTCTTTAGGCAGGCAGCGGGGTTCAGAGGAAGCCCCTCTCCACATTCACTGCCCCCCAAGGGCCCTCAGTTTGAAGCCGTCAACATACCACAGCTGTATATTTTGGGGTGGCATTTCCTGAACTCCTTTATAAGTTGTACTACAAACAGAGTATTGGAAAACGTCACTTCTGTGACTGTGCAAACAGGCGAACATTAAATTGATAATTGTTGTCTGTTTAATCATCACATTTACTGTGAGAAATGGCATGGAACCACTTTGCGGGAGAAATGTATCTTTTTAGAACAAATATCCAAAGACAGAGACACATGAAGATTCCAAGTGATCACTTTCAGCTGCTCCTCGGACATTGGCCAATTTTGCTTTTTGTTTCCTCCTTTTATTGGAAACTGCTACTCCTCCTTTGGTAGAATTCAGAAGCCCAGAGCTAGGATGGGCAAAACATTGGTAGGGCTGCGGTGAGGCCTGAGCCTGGCCTGAGCCACACCTGGGATGGGACAGCTCATAGCTGTGGCTTCCAGGACCGCACAAGGGGGAGGGAAACTGGGGGTCAGGGACGGTTCCGTAAGTGCAGTTCTTCCTCAGAGGATGTTCCATCTCCGGTGTTCTGCCACCCGGGCTCTGTTGGGTGGCGAATTAACTGGTCATTAAGATGAAAGAGGGAGGTGGAAGTTCAGAGCGGGGCTTGCTCTCCTCCTGGAAAACAGCCCTGGGCTGTGGTTTGAAATAAGAGATGCTCTTTAAGGATTAGTTGTATTTTCAAAAACCACATCAGATGGAAAACCCTGAGTCAGAGAAACTCTGGGCTTGGCCTTGAGTTGGAAGATGTTGCAATGATGTGAACCAGCAGTGACCTCATAGGTGGTGACCTTGGAAGGGATCAGGTCTCACCTGAGCTTTCACCTTTTGCCCAGAGAGCAGACACCCTCATAACTAAGGCTCTGCCCACTCCTGTGTCCACGCATCTCCCAACTTAGAACTTGTCACGTGGCCCTTTGGAAGTCAGAACATTGCAAACCGGGAGCCAAAAGCTTACAAACCGGAGTGATTCACAGCCCCTAAGGACAGCTTAAAATCCTTTCCTAATTCTGGTGGGCTTTTACGAAATGCTTTTCTGTTGTTTGATTTTGTTTCACAATTTATGGGAAGGATGCGTGATTCTGGATGGACAGGCCGTTCCTATAGTCCGATTTTCATGTCCACGTTTCCACGCGGGGCCTGGCTGCCCTGCGGAGGTCATTGGCTGTCAGTCTGAGGGGTCAGGACGAGGGACCTCGAGAGGGATGACTCCAGGGAGCTCTGTCCGGTGTAATGTGCAGCTCAGAGCTCTGTGGAATAGCTTGAAACATTTCCTGATGATATAAACGCAATGCCCCTGGGGCTGTTCCCCCACCATTCCCAGGGGAGGGTGATTGTCGTGGTTCATTTGGGATGCTATGACAAAAATGCCATAGACTGGGTGGCTTGTAAACAACAGAGATCTATTTCTCACAGTTCTGGAGGCTGGGACGTCCAAGATGAAAGTGCTGGCACATTCTGAGCCTCTGGAGGGCCTGCTCTCCGGTTCAGAGATGGTCATCTTCCTGCTGTGTCCTCGCAGGGTGGGACCGGCAAGGCAGCTCTCACCTTTTTAAGGGTGTGAATCCCATTCATGAGGGCTCCACCCTCACGAACTAATCACCTCCCCAAGGCCCCACCCCCTAATCCCATCACACTGGAGATTAGGTTTCAGCACACGACCCTGGGGGACACACACACTCAGTGTGCAGCAGTGATCAACCAACTGGCACGTAGCTCAGCCTGTGTGATCTCTGAAACATTTTGCTTGCAGCCCCCCTCTGTCACCTTGAGGAAAATAAAATGACCCAAGCACAGTGCTTTCCATAGGGGAGAACTCCTGAGCATGCACAGCTGCTCTGGTCCCCAGCAGGAAGGAGCAGCCTGTCTCTGCCTGTCTCTGCCTGCCCAGTTCCCGTGTCTTGTCCCTGGACCGGCACGGCTCTGCCCGGGGCCGAGAGCTGGGGGTGGGGGTGGGGGTGGGGGATGTAACACTCAGATCTAAGGCACGGGGGAAGGAGGGAGCCTCAGCCAGAGCACAGAACAGGCTGGGCAGCGCTGGTGGCCTGCTCCTACTCCCTTTCTCTCTGTCTAACTGCGGCAAAATACACAGACCATAAAGTTTAGCATCTCCACCGTTTTTAAGTGGTATAAATTACATGCACATTGTTGTGCAACCAATCTTCAGAACTTCTTTATCTTGCAAAACTGAAACTCTCTACTCATTAAGCAATAACTCCCCATTCCCCTCTCCCCCCAACCCCGGGTAGCCACGGTGAAAATTGTCAGAATCAAAATGGAGTTGCTAATGTTAAGAAAACCCTGACAGATAGAGGTGAGGAGGGCCATGAAGAGAGGGTTCTCATGCTTGCATGCCTGATGACAAAAACTATCACAAAAGACTGCAAAAACAACAACCTTGCACAAAGGCCACTGCAACGTTACACAAAAAATACTTCTGTGAAGACATCTGCCCAGCAACTGTCTGCCCAATCTTGGACTAGTGTCACTTTTGTGTCTGGTCTTTGGAGCCAAGGATAAATATTTCAAAACAATTATGTAATCGTCATTTTGTCCTTTAAAAACTTGTCTTCCTTTACCTCCCTAAATATGCACACTGTTCACTGTGGCGTGTGTATTCTCATTGCAACGCTCTATTCCCAGATGAACTTCTTTCTTTGAGAGAGCCTCTCTCTGCTATTTAGGTTGATACCCGCCCTTCTATTTTCACTCCCTGAATTTGACCACTCTAGGTACCTCATGTAAGTGGGATCATACAGTGCTGTCCTTTCGCATCTGGTTTATTTCACTTAACACAATATCTTCAGGGTTCATCGGTGTTGTGGCATGTGTCAGAATTTCCTTTCTTCGGGAGACTGAATAGTACCCCATTGTGTGGACAGACCCCACTGTGTGGACAGACCACATTTGGTTGATCCGCTCATCTGTTGCTGGACACTGGGTTGCTACTACCTTTTGGTTATGAATAATCTTGATATGAACATGGGTGTGCAGCTATCCATTCCAGTCCCTGCTTTCAATTCTTTTGGGAGTATAGCCACAAAGAGCACAGCCGGGTTGGGCGGTATTATAATTCTAAGTTTCATTGTTTGAGGAAGCTCCGTACTGGTTTCCAGCAGCTGCTCTATTTTGCATCCCCACCACAGTGAGCAAGGGTTCCAGTCTCTCCATTTCCTTGCCAACACTTGTGTCTAGAGACACTTTCTAGAAGGTCAGGAGCAAGAGAAAGATGTTGCCATCACCCCTGTTATTTAAAATTATGCTGGAAAATATAAAAAGAGAAAGAAGTGGGAAGGTAAAGCAAAATTATCATTATTTATGGATGATATGATTATATACCAGAAAACCCGGGAGAGTCTATTGCAAGCAAGTGGAATTAGAATTTAGTAAAAACCTAGTTGTTAATATAAATCAGTATCTAAAAATGTCACCAACGCTAAAAGGTCTTGGTTTACGGTTCAGCATAAGCAGTTTCTTTCGTTCACTGGGCTAACGCTCTAGAATTCCACCACTGAAGGTGAGTTAATGTTGGCTTCAGATTTGAGGGACGTATTTTATCCTGTCAAGGACGTACCATCTGCTCCTGTTTTACTTAGCATTTTTTGGTTAAAGTCAAGAAAGAATGAAGGTTTAATGCTCGTAAATGCCTCTTTAGCATCTCCAGGTGTTACGTTTTCTCTTTGGCTCCGTATGCAGTGAGCTATGTCGGTGGGTTTTCGTGCCAGGCGTGCTCCTGCGACGCGCGTGGTGCCGTGGGGCAGGGCCTGCCTGGTCCCCCGAGGCTCGCTGGGTGCCCGGCCGGCCATAGTTGCAGGACGGCTTATTGTTTCTGAATTAAACAAACGAAGAATGAGACTCAATTAGAGGCAGCATAATATAAACCGAGATCGATTTATATTTAGCAAGGCAGAGACACGTGGGAAAAAACGAAACTTCCTTCATTTCAGAGCTGGAAAGTTGGCTTTGAAGTGCTGGAGCTCGGCTCTTTGGACGCTGTCTCCACCTCCCCCGGCCTCGCCCCCAGATGTTTCCCCTGAGATAGTTCCTCTTCTTGGGAAAGCATCGGGCTCCAGCTCCAGCACTGCGTGGCGCAGCCTCCCTGCCTCTGGGAGAGCCGCGGGAGGATGAGGGCGGGTCGCCTGCTTCCTCGTTCCCAGGTGGGTGGACGGCACCCCAGAACCTCCAGGGCAGTGAGATTTAAAAAACATGGATTTTAAAAACTGGCGCAGATGTGAATACATTGAATCTATATCTCCGGACCAAACCCGAGAGTGCTTTCCAGAGAAGCACGAGCCTCTGTGCCCCAGTTCTGCACGGGCCGCCTTCAGGCCGGCAGACGAGGCGGGAGGAGGTTTCGTGGATGTCTCTCAGTCGAGAAGAGTAAGTGAATGTGGCTCCCACAACAGTGGCAGCAAGGGCCACGTCGTACACCCGCCCGCCGCTGACCCAGTGCCAGGTTCGCGGTCCTTACTCCCTGCGTGGCCCCCTCCGCGGGAGGCGGGCGCCTGGCTAGGGCTGTGGGCTGCGCTGCCCGCGGCTGGGCCGGGCCGGGGGGCTGGGCCTCTGTCGGGAAGGCTTACTTGCTTCTTCCTCTTCCAGAACTACGTCTTGGGGTTGTCCATAACCTCTTCCGCTTTCCTCGGGCCTGTCCTGTTTGGGGACGCCGTCTGCTTCACACAGCCGTTCATCCGCAGGGAGCAGCACAGGGGAGAATCGGGGGGAATGACTGTCACAGAGTTGTGGGGTGGCCTTAGTTTCCAAGCGGCTCTTCAGAGTTTATAGTAGCAAGAAAGCAAATGAGAGTCCAGGGCCCTGGTCACTTGGGTAAAGCAAAGTCGAGTTGTTCATGCTTCCAGAGTAAGAAGGGAGTAAGTGTTAAACCTGGTAACAGGTGTGTCTCCTTTGAACCGCAGCCTGGAGGACAGGAAGCCAGGCCCACGGAAATGTCCCCAAATGGCCTCTGCAGAAGCCGAATATAAAACCCCCTCCAGGTGAAAGGACAGGTTCTGAGGAGCAGAAACCGAGTCTTCCTGGAAGACAATTTGGATACAGGGGCTTTGTGTGTCTCTGATCCCTTTGCTAAAAGAGCATCATGGTGTTTCTGAAAAGAAACTCATTTAAATGTGTGTTGTTTTTCCCATTAATTATGCTTTCCTAATTTCCTATTAATTAGGCTTAAGCAACCCTCCCACTTCATCATAACTGGCCCCCCCCTCCGCCCCGGTTCCCCTGTCCCCTTGCCCTCCCCTCAGAGAGCTCGCAGATCGGGGCTGCACCGCTCGATCAGGGACCAGCCTCGTGCAGGGGCACAGGGGGTCTTCTGCAATCCTGGTGTTTCGGGAAGACTAGAAAAATGAGTAATTGTCTTTAAAAAATTGGTTCTAAGGATTGTTTTCTTCTCCAGACCTCTGGAAAAAATTCAGTGATACTGCGAGAAGGAAAAAGAAGGAATAAAACTCTTCCTGCCCTGTCCTGTGTTTTTGTATCCAGGAGCCAGTGGAAAACACTGACCCGCAGCAGTTTGCCCTGCTCTTGCTGTGTACAGAAAGCAGGTCAAGACCGATTAAATTATCTAATTAAAATAATGGCCACAAAGAGACTGTTTATTTTGCCCAAGGAGGGTCAGCTCAGTGGGCCCTTCTCTATCCTGTTGAGCCCCCCATGATACAAAAACCCCAGGACAACCCAGCCCCCAGTAACCTGCTCCCGGAGATGTCAGGGTGGGACCCAGGCTCACCAACGGGGACGGCAGGGACAAAAGGTCATCCTTTAGAACGCTTTAGACACTTCCTTGTCAGTGTCTGTTCACTGTAGCATCTTGAAGTATGGGAGATTCAAATGGTCATTTTCAGTCTTGACAATTGCTCGACCATCGAGCTGACCGTAGCCTTGACTGGGTGCTGTTCGCATCGCGAAGATGAAATCTCCATCCGCAGAGCACATTGACTAGTCACAAGGAAAAAAACATTAGCAGAAAATTGTTGTTGTTGTTTACACACCATTAGATAACTTTTTGGACTCACGTGCCATGAAATCGCTGGGCCGTCTTGACATTGTGCACGGCTTGGAGAATGTGGCTGCTCCTTGGACCCCCAGGCTGTACCCCTGAGGACACGGGGTATTAATGACCAATGACCGGCTCATTACAGCCAAGTTAGATCAGGTTTCTCTGGCCTGGGGTGAGATTTGGGCCACAGAATGTAAACGCACCAGGCACGATTTAATATAAAGTGGCCACGAGGGACAGCTCCCAGTCCGTCATCGCCTGTGAGCCTAGCGTGGGTGTGAAAGCATTTCTGTGGGTGCTGGAAACTTGCTGTTGGTCTTGCGGTGATTCAGTGAGGTGCTCCCTTTCGGGGGCGTTGCTTCGATATCCCATAAGCCCTTAGAGTGGAGGCCATGACCTTCGAAAGGTGGGATGCTGAGGCTCATTCTTATTTTCTCCTACTGTCTGGGAGATGTGGGCTGAATGAACACACTTCACATGGGGGGCAGTGGTTCTTACAAGTGAAGGGGAGGTGTTACAGCAGCTGGTGAGGAATCAAAACCGGCTCCCGTGCTGTGCTGGTGCCCTCCCTGTCTCCCTCCCTCCTCCCTGTCTCCCTCCCTCCTCCCTGTCTCCCTCCCTCCTCCCTGTCTCCCTCCCTCCTCCCTGTCTTCCTCTCTCCTCCCTGTCTCCCTCCTTCCTCCCTGTCTCCCTCCCTCCTTCCTGCCTTCCTTTCTTCCTTCCTTCCTTCTCCCTCCTCCTAACTTGTGTCCCTTCTTTCCTTTTGCCTCCCTCTTCCTTCCTTCAAAATTTAATGAGTATCTACTATGAGCTACCAATGATAGATTTTTTGACATTCAATAATATTAATATTAATTAATATGTTTATGAAATTTCTTAAAGCTCTATGTGTAGCCACCTTACTCTGGGATATGGGAAGAGAAGAGGAGAGCAAAGTGTTTAGGAAACGTTATCATGATTATCTTTTGATTTTGGGTGCTTTTCATTCTTTTGGGTAGATCTAGATTTCCATGTGGTTGGTGTAATTTTCCTTCTGCCTAAAGAATTTCCTCTACTATTTCTTGTAGTGCAGGTCTGCTGGAGATGAATTCTTCCTACTTTTATGTCTGAAAAATCTTTATTTTGCCTAAATTTTGGAAAGTTTTTTTTTTTCTGGATATAGATTTCCAGGTCAACAGTTTTTTTCTTTCAGGACTTTAAAAATTGTGAACCATTTCTTGTTTATCCTTCCAGAAATTTTCGTCGCATTTGAAAGCATAGACTTGAATCTCTATACTTTTATGTCAAACAAAAGTGGGCTGATTCTAGCACCCATCTGTCCTTTGGCTTCAAAATGCTCTTCTGGGAGCTCTGCATGTCTGTGCCGTGGAGCTGTGCTGGTCTTTCTCATGGCTTCACGGTGCATGGACTTGCCATGTTTCATGCAACTAACGCCCTATGGGGGAGGTTCAGAGTTTTTTCCTCCTATCTTTTTTGTTGTAACAATGTTCTTATTGGTACATCTTTATGTTGTGCTGTTTTTAAAATGCCCCATCATTTCTCTGAGGGGGCAGATCTGCATTCAGTTTTTTTCTATTCTAAGATTTTTAGTATTTCTCCAGCTTTGCACTTTCCTCTCACCCACTCCCCTTTCACCACATGATCTGCCATATGGAAACATCTAGAGCAGGCTCTGTGTTGAGTGAGCGATGGCCAGGGGAAAGTGCCGGTAGTCCTCGTGGCAGCTCTTGCTCCGTGTCACCTTCTCAGAGGGGAAAGCAGACAGGTGCAGCCGCACCCTGCAGAAACCGCACGGGCTTCAGCGAGGCCCAGTCCTGAACTGCCACCTGTCATTTTTGGGTTTTCACATTCGATGGCTCTTCCAAAGCGTGGAGCAATTCTTAAAATCCCGGCACTGAGGTGCTCACCAGTTCTCTGGTAAACCCCGGGTCGGTCTCCCTAGCAGGGTGCCTGGGCATGGGGTGGGGAGCCAGCGAGGCCGACCACAGCAGTAGATAAACTCTGCAAGGAACACCCCTCCCACCCTGCACTGGCAGGCTCTGATGATAGCCTATCATTCTGCACACAGAGAGGGAACAGGATCAACAGTGCAAATGGAAAAAGTGTGTCCATTGTGTCCAGAGGAGTGTCTGATACTTGTGTGCCAGACAGCAGCCCAGTGATAGGCGGGTCTCAGAAAAAGAACAGCACAGTCACCACGGCCCTGCGTCAGGTTCCCCTCCTGCTCTGCACCCAGCTGCAGGGCAGACACCTGCGGCGGGGGCTGTGTGGTCCACTCTCAGGCACTGCTGCAGGGTCCAGCACTGTCCTGGGCACGGATCCACGCAAGGGACCTGGGGAGTTAGTCCAAATGACAGCTGGATAATTCGGTTTCGGGGGGACATGGGCACTTGATGGAGTGCCAGTGCTGTAGTTTAGATATTTGGCCCTTCAATCCTCACGTTCAAATTTGATTCCCAGTGTTGGAGGTGGGGCCTAGTGGGAGGTGTTTGGGTCATGGGGTGGATCCCTCAGGAATGGCTTGGTGGTGTGGCACCTTCCTCGGGTAATGAGAGAGCTTTCACCCTGTTAGTTCCCAAGAGAGCTGGTTGCTAGAAAGAACGTGGAACCTCCCCCTGCTTTCTCTTGCTCCTGCACTCGCCATGTGATCTCTGCATGTGCCGGCTCCCCTTTACCTTCCACCACAAGTGGAAGCAGCCTGAGGTTCTCGCCAGAAGCAGGCTCTGGCACTGCGCTTCTTGTACAGCCCGTAGAATGTGGGCCAAACAAACCCCTTCTCTTTATACACTACCCAGCCTTGGGGGTTCCTTTATAGCAATGCAAACGACTAAGTCAGCCAGGCAGTGGGAAGCTGGGAGACTCCAAGTTGGCTGATTGGCCATGTGGGTTTTTACTAGAACGCGTGGGGTCATCTTGGTGCGGTTTGCATATGTAACAGGCACATGCACATATATGCACACACTCACACACTTAATAGAGCAACAATCCTTCCCTACAAGTGGATATAAACAAATTAGCTTTCTTTTAATTTCTTGACATCTACAACCAATATTAAATCTATGCTTCATTGTTCTATTTCGGAAAGGAGGAAAGATGACTGTCCCCTCTTTTCCTGTGGCATCTATTTTTTGGTTTATCTGCAAATGCTGCAGCTACACTTTTTTTTCTTTTTTTTTTAAGAGACAGGGTCTTGCTCTGTTGCCCAGCCTGGAGTGCAGTGGCGTGATCACAGCTCACTGCAACCTCCAACTCTTTAGTTCAAGTGATCCTCCTGCCTCAGCTTCCCAAAGTGCTGGGACTATAGGTTGCAACCACGCTTTTTAATTAGATGCTTGGTTGCTAAGAGAGGCCAAGATGGCAGGCTGTTGAGAGTAGGATTGGGGTGAAAATACAGAGGGAGAGAGAGGGAGGAGAGGAAGAGAGAATGATCGTTCCCTGGAGATTTCAGATGTTCGTATCTCAGGTTGCATTCCAAAGCCAATCTCTCCCTTGGCCCAGGAAAAATGATTTGGACAATCCATGCCTCTACTGTGGGCCAGGCTGTTGGCTAAATGAGACCTGACTCAGTTTACCTGGAGGGCCGTACAGGTGGTGTGGCGAGAGATGGGGGTTGACCAGGTCTTGTATGCTAAGCCGATGCCTGTGGTTGAACCAAGTAGTCTCTGAACTTACTTGTCTGTAGAACATTTTTCTTTCTTTCTTTTTTTAAGTAAAACATATTAACATCCCATGGAACTCTGTCTTCAGAGTCAGGCTGCTAAGGAAAGATTCCGATCGCCCTACATGGCACCAGGACTTCTAGTGTTTTGCAGAATGGAAGCGTCATTGGATTCCTTTGGAAAACACTATCTCGCACCGCAGAGCTCGGGAGGTTCACTCTCGGGGGTGGCTCCTTCCTACTTTCCATTCCTCTGAGTGGTTTGTAGATAAAGGTATGATCGTAAATGTCCACCAATAGCCTCAAAGATGAGTCTCTGCAGTTAGATATGAACAGACATACTAAAGTGTTTGATTTTGCTAATTGCTACCAATAAAAATTCTATAACTTTATTTTAAAAATTAGGTTTGAAGTTAATTTCACTTTGTTTGAGGTGATTTTATATAACATTCTCTAAAAAGTTAGAATTAGGGTGGATCAAATAAAAACCAAACTGGGAATGCTTTCCTCACTTACCCCTTTGTCTAAAGGGACGTCCAGATGATCAGAGAGACTGACCAGCACCCGGTCCCTGCGGCCTGAAGTCACACAGACATTCCTATTTGCTGAGGATCAGGAAATACAAATCCATACGCTGTGCAAATTCCACAGAGGTTAAACCTCGGCTCGTAAATAGATGTTGACTTTTAAAACTGACAGTCGGACGTTCCAGCTGCGTGCTGATAAAGCTGTCATTCTCCTTAGTTTTTCTTAGAATCCAGTGGGTATTTAAAATAAAATTCCTGCCCTCCCCAGCCACCAAGGCAGACAATCATGTCACCGAGTGGGGTGGCGCGGCCTCCCAGATTGCGGCCCGCCGGTCAATCTCCAGGCTGGCGCCTCCCTGGGACGGACCTCCCACCTAGAGTCCCTATGGAAGGGAACACGCCTGGGTGTCCTGGGAGGGACACAGGGCATTTCTGGGAGCAGTGACCTTTGTGTGTGGGCGGCCCACGGGGGACAGCTTTCGGTGGGTGGGCACCAAGAGCACAACTCCTACCCCTGATGTGCAGCTGATCTCAGGCTGTGAATCCACCAGACCTGGGAGCCTCACGGCACACCCCCCCCCAATTCAGAGCTCCCTGGGACCTCCTTGGTGGGCTCCCGGCTGAGCCCTGCCTCCCACCCTCTGCTTCCCCTCCTCCCACCCAGCACAGGCCACAGAAACAGCCACCAGCAGCCACGTGCACGAGGCTGGGAGGGTGGAGAGAGGAGGGGAGCCCCGTGGAGGGAACGGGGGGATGTGGTGGAAAAGCTCCCGGGGCTTCGGCAGCACGAGCAAAGCCTTGGCATTTCTGTTGACGGATGGAGCCACCACGCGCCTCTCTGCACCAGGAGCCCAAAGCTCTGAGTCCAGGTCCCTGCCCTGTCACCAAGCCCCAGGGTGATCTTGGGCTAATCACTCCCTTCTCGGTAAAATTGTTATTTCACTCTCTGCAAGGGGGTTTCGGCCGAGGTCCAGTTATCCACCGCACAAAGATCCAATCACCGAGACAAGGATTGCCAAGGAAGGAAGACATTTATTAACAGGAAAGATGTCTTGTCGGGAGAAAGGGAGGAGCAGCCTCGAGTCCGTCTCCCCACTAACGCAGGTACGGCTTTGCAAGGAGGGGCCGCGGCTCTGGGCGGGTGCGGGGTGGCGAGTCTTGGCGTCAGGACGTCTGCCCAGGGGCCTCCAGAGTCCCAGCTCCTTATGCAGAAAACCCGCCGCTTCCGGGAAACAGCTCAGAAGGGTCAAGTAGTCAGAAGCTTCAGGTTGTGGCCGCCATGCCCTACTGGCCTGCGGACCTGACACGTGGGAGGGAGGGGACCGGGAACAGCATACGGGGGTCACTGCAGCTTGTTCGTAGAGCTGGTTACAAATGCCGGGCCTGGCCCAGATGACCTGCAAGCCTGTGCATCCCACCCTCCCCACGAAAGGTCTCCTTCCTCAGTTTCCTCCAAAACGAGATCTGCGAGGCAGGCCCGTACTTATGCTAATAGCCGCACAGCAGTGCTCACACAGGGAAACCTTAATTCTCCGGCTCTGAGGATATGCCCTGTGCCCCCCGGGACTCCACGCGGAGGGCACGGGAGTGTCCTGGAGATGGTGTCACTAACAAGCACGGGCTCCCTCCTGCTCCTCTAATCTTTTCTGACTCACTGGGCCGAGCACCTTTGTTATTTGGGTGGGGAATTTCCGTTTGTTAAATACGCTTAGATCATTTTTTGAGGGGTTGCCTTTCTAAATATTTTGGTTCTTAACTTTTGAGAGTTTCGCTGCTTTTCATAAGGTGGCTTCCTTTTTGTGTGCTTAACTCCTTTCCTGGGGAGACCAGAGTAGCCACCTGTGCTGGTGGAATTTCAGGTGCACCACGGGCAGGCGAAGCCACAGCAGCGCTGGGAGGAAATGAGAGAGTGGAAACCATAATATCGCCCCCAGGAATGACAACATCTGGGGTTCGGCCTCGTTTTTCTATCTTTGGACAACATTTGTTATTGTCTTGAGATTCAACGTGCTTATTTTTGCCAAGCAAACAGTGTTAGGCTGGTGAGCGAGGTGGCGAGTCTGGCTGCAGAATCCTACCAGCTTTCTGCCCCGTCGGACCTTACCGGCCCTCAGCAGCACGGCGCCCACCGACTAGACCTGTGTCGCCTTCCTCTGCCCGCTCTGAATGCGCTGTGCTCACCTGACTGCCGGCTCCTGGGCATTTCTGGCCCCTCTCGTGATGCACAGGACATACACGCTGGGCACGAAAACCGTCTTCTTACCGTCCTCGTGGGCATCTTCTGACGGCTGTGGACGACCCCGCTGCGCGGCACGCTGCCGTCTAACAGGGAAGCACGCGCTGACTCCATTACTGCCCCACGTAATGGAGAGTAGCACTGTGGGTCACTTTGCAGAGCCTCTGTTTTCTCATTTACAGAGTGGGAACCGCATCTGTCTTACTCTCTCCCGGGGTGAAAGTGGAGGTCACACTCAGCGCTCCCCGTCGCGGAGGGGTAGGAGTGGGGGTGCTGTTGGCAGAAGGCAGAGCTGGGCACATTGGGCTCTGGGCAGCCCCTGCTCTCCTTGCCCGTGTCTCCGGTGAAAAATGCGATGGCCCAGGACACAGCGCCCTCCCTCTTCCCCCTGGGCCAGGGTGAGGGGCACTGGGACGTCTGCCGACCGGGGTAGTGGAGACTGGACAGGCCTGGCAGCGTCCCCTTGCAGCAGCCTGGGGATGGTGACCTCCATGGGGTGGCAGGGGAGGGTGGCCCGTGCTTCCTGTGACATTCCACTGGAACCACCTCCTCCCTGCCCCGTGGCTCCCAGCTCTCGCGGTGAGCCACTGCGGGCTGGGAAGGGCTGTCTCACCCTCCGTGGGTGTTCCTTTCCCCACACTCTGCAGCCCCCCTCGCACAAGACACATTAAACCAGCATTTTCCGTTTTTCTATTGTGCTTGTGGCACGCGGCTAAGCCTGCCAGGATTCTGCCTTTAGTCATGGATACCGGAGAAGGGAAGGGCTTTAGATTTCATTCAGTTCAACGCTCATTTTATATACGAGGGAAACGAAATCCAGAGAAGCCCAGTGACTTGCCAAGGTCACACAGCTTGTGCCTGTGGACTTGGGCTGGAGCCCTGCTCTCCCGTCCCCGCCAGCACCCCCACTGCTCACAGGACCCGGCGTGCTCTGCACCCTGCACCCTGCACCGTCGGTCCATTTATAAGCCCAGCTCTGCAAGCACCGCTGTGGGAGGCAGGTGGAGCAGCGGAGAGAGGGCAACGCTCAGAGGTTCTGAGTTCTAGTGCCGCCTGCGCCAGCTAGCTGTGCTCCCGGGCAGGGCACGCTCCCTCTTTGGGCCCCATTTTTCTTGTTTTAAAGAAAAAGGTTGGACTTCAAGGCCTCTTCTAGCTTTAAAAATTTGGATCTGTTACTAAATGGAAGCACATTGAAAGAAAGCTTGCTATTTGAAGATGTTTTGTGATGAATGCCTGATCTTTTTGAAAAGTGAATACTCCAGAGATTGTTTGGATCGTTTCTGATTTTCACATTGGTTGGTCTGGAGAGGGGCTAATACTGCGAAGGTGCTACCCAGCTCTGAACTACAGATGCCGAGGGCTCTGGCAGAGTAGAAGCCAGGGTCCCACACATTGCCCCCAAGCAGGACATCCTTGATGGGCTCATGCAGGGAGCCAGGCACGCGTCATGCTGGATGCTGTCTTCCCAGGCCCCTTCTGCTGGGTGCCCGGGCAGAAAGACGGGGGCCTGAACGAATAATGACAGAGACCATACGTCCCCTAACCCTTGTTTGTAGTGGTCAGTCATCTCCACCCACCTGGGAGCAGAGCTGGTCGCTTTGCCACCAGCCCCAGCCCCGGCCTTGTGGGATTTGCAGTGCGCACGGACGCCTGAGTGCTGACCTGTGCAAAGGCCCAAATACGGTCAGTTCAGTCATTCACACGAATGAAGCAAAGTTGCTGCCTCCTAAATAATTCAAAGTTGCTGCAGATCCACAAATCCTTTTCACATTGCTGCCTTGCAGTAGGCTCTCCATAAATGTTTATTGAATGACTGAATGAATTAACATGCAAATGAATATTTTGCAGTAAGTTTTGGGCATTTACGTTTGCACATCTGCCTGTTGAGCGGTCTGAGGATTCGCAGCAGTCCTCACAGCAGGGTGGAGGATGCTGCCAAAACAGGCCAAGAAGCTCCCAGAAAAATCGGGTGTGCTACGGTTCTCCCTTCCTTGGCAGGGCTGCCAGGGAATGGCAAACGCCACCGCGGCTGACACGGCCTCCGGCTGGAAGGCCCTTCAGCCCAGAGCTGTGCGACTCCCGACACGCACCGGGCCTGATGTGTGTGGCTAAACACTCCCATTCCGCTCTTATAGCCGCATCTTCTGGCTTTGGTCACAACTATTGCACACACGGTCCCGCAAAGACGTTCTCACCCTAACTTCCGGAAACTGTGACTATGCCATGTCATGTGGCAAAGGGACTTTGCAGATGTGGTTAAGGTTCTGGACCTTACGATAGAGAGATTGTCCCGAACTATCTGGGTGGCCTGACCAAATCACATGTGCCCTCGAAAGCAAAGAACTCTCTCTGCTGTCATCCCAGAGACGGGGCAGAAGGGAAGGTCGGAGAGATCGAAACCCTGAGAAGGCTCCACATGCTGCCGGGTTTCTGGAGGGAGGGGACAGTGAGTGGAGGGATGCAGGTGGCCCTGAGGAGCCGAGAGTGGCCCACAGAAGCAGTGAGGAAGCGAGGACCTCCTATAACCACGAGGACCTGAATTCTGCCAAAGCTTGAGTGAGCTTGGAAGGAGAATCCTCCCTGGAGTCCCCAGGAAGGGACACGGCCCTGCCGACACCTTGATTCTGGCTCTGTGAGACCCCAAGCAGAGAGCCAGCCGAGCCACGCTGTGCCCGGGCTTCGGACCCACAGAAAGTGTGACTAACACAGGGTGTGGTTTTAAGCGGCCGACTTGTTGTGACAGCAGACGAATACAGGCGGTAAACAAATGTTGCTGTGACTTCAGACACTTGTCCTCAGCTCTTGGGGCACTGTTTCCTCCCCGCTGGTTGGAAGGATTGGGCCACATGATCTCTGACCCCTCTCCCAGCTCTCAGGGTCTAGGATTCACTCTCGAAAATTAATTGAATTGATACAAATACGCATACTTTTTGAAATAAGGATTTGGAGTCAACCAGACGGGGTTCAGATCGCTGCTTTACAGCTTGAAACTGTGCCACCGTTCTGTTTTCATTTCCAGTCTGTAAACAGGGACAATGACGCTGGTCTTACAAGGTTTGAAGGATTAAGTGGGATAATATATGGAAAATCCCTGGCTCGTAGTACGTGCTTGATAAACATGGCCTCGCCTCCCTCCCTCACTCTCACAGTTCAGCATGGCAGGCCGGGCTGCTGCCCAACAATGCGAGGAGGGGTCTCAGCAAGTTTTAGGGTTTCTGTCCTTGCAGCTGGGACTTTTGGCTTTTGGCTACAACTCCAGGGACAAGGAAATTATCCAGCGCTGGTTACGAGGAACACAACCAGCCCACAGAACTGCAAGAGCAGCCACGGGCCCACTTCCCTTTGGGTCCCTGCAGCTTGCTCCCCAGTGAGGGGGACCCCAACTGCAGGGCAGTGCCCCCAGCTGGGGCCAGGGGCTCCACTCTTCTCTTCTGGACTCCGAGGCATTTGGCTGGCTCCGTTCCACGGCTGTGTTGGCGTCAGTTAGGAGGCGGGCATCACTTCTACATTCAGTGTAGCTCTAGACCTTCCCAGGCTCTCTGCTGTGTTTACTTCCTGGGATTCGCCATCTGGAATCCAGAGAGCTGCCGGCTCAGGGACAGGTGTTTTGCAGGGGGCTCTTCAATGTCCTGAAGCTGAAGTGCAGCTTCTCTTGTGTTTCTTGGTAAACCTGCTCCCGCCCCCAGGCCTGGCATAGACGAGCTGTCAGAGCAGTCGTTCTTCAAGGGGGCTTGGCCTGGCCATGGGAGTAGATGACATGGGCGGTCCCCCCAGGTCCTCGTCGTACCTCACTAGGCCTTCTGCTGAACTCACTGACTTCGTGATGTTGCCAGGAGGTACCTTGTCTCCGGCTCCTTCTGGAAGCAGCTAGAACCTTCATCAGGAACTCGGCTCATAAAGAAACCACACTATTTCCTAGAGCTCTGGGATAGCTGTGACTCATGACCAATAAACCCCACTGGCCTGTGTCTGGAAAGAGTATCAGAAAGAACTTCATTGAAATGTAAGTTAGGGAAACATCTAGTCCTATTTCAGGAAAGTCCTGACCCATAAAATGGCGGCTATAGGATAATTGGATTGAAATTTTAGCTCGGAAAATCTGAGTGACTTCTCCCTTTTCACTGGGCCCACTGGGATTTAATGCGAGAACAGCCTCGGAGGACAGCTGAGTTGACATGAAGCACTTACAGTTAGCAGGCACTTCGCAGAGGCGGAGGCAAATGGCACGGCTTCGGATTCCGGCTCTGCACCTTGCTAGCTGTGTGATGTAGGGCAAGTTACTTAACCTTTTTGTGCCTCAGTGTCCTCATCTCTAAGGATTGCTATGAAGAATAAAGGAATTTAAATAGGGAAATATTAATATACGAAGCACAAGGCAAGCATATTATATAAATATTAGCTAGTATTGTGGAGTCCAACATGGTCTTTGTACTGACTGGACATCGCTGGTCCTTTGAGCCAGTCCCATCCATTAGAACAAACCGGGCTGACCCTGTGAGGCAGTGAGCCTGGGATCAGCTTCTCACCGGAGTCCTCTGTTGGCCGTGGCCCAACCCTTCCTCCAGCCTCTCTCTTGCAGAGTTTTTGGGACTGGTCGGCAGTGGAATTCTCCACATCAGGTGAAGTCACCGTCTCTTTCTCATGCACCAGAATTGCTGTTCCAGATAGGCAAACTTTTTTTTTTTAAATACACATTTCTAGTGCTCAGCTTTTAAGAAAGTTATGTCAATAGCTTTATTGGCTCCAGATCAGCAAAAGAAAAAAACGGGCAAAAAGCTCTGCTTTTCAACAGAGCAATCAAAAATGCCGAACACGTCTTCCCCTCGAAGACTTATTTATGGCTTTCTTTTCAGAATTCTTTCCTTTGGTGGTTAGAAATGCGCAGTGTCTTTGAAGTGGGCTGGACATGTTTTCTGCATGTGTGAGCAGCTGTTTCCTTCTCTGCGGGGCTGATTTGGATAAACTTTTCTTACGACTTCCAGTCATCGGTAGAGGGTCCTGTCACAGGACTGTGCACGGCGTTGGCCATGGTGGACAGATGACAGGGTTTTAGAGGTGTCTCCTCATCCCCACTGCGAAGCAGCAGTTTTCAAATGCTGCTTGCAGGCGACACTGTCCTCAAGGCTTTGGGATCCCTCAGGGGCAGCATCACCCGGATTCCACGCTCCCCCTGTGCGTTCCCGCCTTGCCCGCGTCAGAAGCTGCGCCACGCCAGCTATGCACACAGCAAAGCCCGGATAGCACGCAGACACGCCGGGACGCCTCGCCTGTCAGTCCGGGACCCAAGGCCAGCCTGGCAGTGCTGGGGGCATCGTGGGGTGCAGGGTCTGCAGAGAATTTAAAAACGGCGATAAAACCTAAGACCAACTAGAGGTCAGTCTGCCTTGCAGTGTCGCCCTGCGCTGGCAACTGCACACGGTGGCACAGATAGAATTGTCCCCCTGCCGCCCACACCAAGGCCTTTGTCATGGCGACTTATCCCACCACCTGCAGTTTCTGGTTTACTTCTCTGTGTCACCCATTAGGCCATACTCTTTTCAGAGTAGAGGCTGGATATTTTATATTTATTTTTCCAGGGCCTAACACAGAGTCTACAATAAAGGTGATATTAAAAATGTATTGAATTAATAGATTTTCTGAAGTTACCAGAATATCCTCTGGCAGGAAATCCTTTGCCAAATAAACAAGTGGTAAGAAGACAAATTCACAGTAGGAATTTGTATGAAACCATCTCGTGGAGCAATAGTCTAAGGTTGCTGGAGACCCAGCTAATGATTTACACTTAACTTTTGCTTTCACGGCGTTGGAAAGGAGTGATTGCATATGGACCCTGCAAACACCGAGAACCTTAATTAATTAATTCACTACCATTTATTACTTAGCATTTGCTAGGGCCTGTGCTATAGAATAAAAATGGAGCAATATATATTTTATTGATATTTTCCACCACGACAGTAGAATTGTTCTGGTGAACGTTGAATTTATAAGAAAGCCCGATTAAGCAGATATGGATTTTTCAGCCATTTCCTGGGGTAACATGACGTATTTCCCTCCGTCGTGGTGAAGCTTCGGCTCCATGAATCATCACTGCCTGGAAAACTCCAGTCACCTGCTGGGAATAGTAACCGTCTCACTCAGGTCTGCGGATTTCTGGGAGCCTTCGTTATTCATGACAGATCAGAACGTTTGCAGCCATCTGCGCAGATTTTATTCATCTGTGTGTGTGTGTGTGTGTGTGTGTGTTCACAGGCATGTACAGAGGAAAGACTTGCCAGGTTTATCAATCACAGTATTTGAAGAGCACATGAGATTCTTGTTTTCTTCTTTTTTTTTCTTTTTTTTTTTTTTTTGAGACAGAGTCTCGCTTTGCTGCCTGGGCTAGAGTGCCGTGGCGTCGGCCTCGCTCACAGCAACCTCAAACTCCTGGGCTCAAGTGATCCTTCTGCCTCAGCCTCCTGAGTAGGTGGGACCACAGGCATGCGCCACCATGCCCAGCTAATTTTTTCTATGTATGTTTTTAGTTGTCCAGCTAATTTCTTTCTATTTTTAGTAGAGACGGGGGGTCTCACTCTTGCTCAGGCTGGTCTCGAACTCCTGACCTCTAGCGATTCTGCCGTCTTGGCCTCCCAGGGTGCTAGGATTACAGGTGTGAGCCACCAAGCCCGGCCTCTTGTTTTCTTTTTAAGGAGAAGCCCCTGGTGTTTGCTGCCTTGGATCTGGGCATGAGCGGCCCTGCCTTGGTGCAGGGTGGAGGTGGGCGACCATCCCAGTGACGCGGATGAAGGCACTGAAATAATGAGGAGCTGTAGTTACTTTGGTTGAATGATTTTAAGCCACACTTTCACATATTAAAAAGCCATTTGCTTTGAAAGTCTGTCTACAGCTTGCTAGATCAGAGACAAAGTATGAATCTCAGTTTGTCAATATTTTAAGTGTGTTTTGAGGCAAGCTGTGCTGACTGGGCAAGAAATAAGGGGTATTTTACTCATGTACACATGTCTCTAAAACATTGATGAGAGTTGGTGTGAAATAGGAAGCATAGCAAATGTGAAGGAAGTCTCTCTGAAATAGGCTCCGAGAGACGGATGTGGACCTTAACCCAACACTGGTGTCCGTCTTCTTCAATCGAGTCTTTCCTTTTGGGCTGTAGCTCTGTGATGTGAGTTGCAGGGAGGCTGAGCAAGGGTCACAAGTCAGACCACTCACCACTTACAATGGCAGATGGGGGACATACACAGCCATGCATCATGCAACGAGGCTATGCCCTGAGAAATGAGTCGTTAGGTGATGTCATCATTGTGTGAGCGTCAGAGTCCACTTACACAGACCTAGATGGTCCAGCCTACTGCACGCCTAGGCTGCATGGTGTGGCCTGTTGCTCCTGGGCTCCACGCCTGCACAGCATGTTACTGTCCTGAATACTGCAGGCAATTGTAGCACAGTGGTGAGTATTTGTGTATCGAAACATAGAAGAGGTACAGCGAAAATATGGTATAAAAGTTAAACGTGGTACCCTTGTGCAGGACACTTACCGTGAATGAACTCGTAAGGCTGGAGGTTGCCCTGGGTGAGTCAGTGCGTGGTGAGTGAGCGTCAAACGTTACTGTGCACTACTGTAGGCTTTATAAACACCGTACGCTTAGGCTAAACCACATTTATTTAAGACTTTTTCTTTCTTCAAGATAGATAAATTCACCTTAGCTTACTATAACTTTTTCACTTCATAAACTTTTGAATTTTCTTAAACTTTTGATTCTTTTGTAATAACACTTAGTTTAAAACACACATTGCACAATTGTACAAAATATTTTGTTTCCTTCTTATTCTATAAGCTTTTTCCTATTTAAAAAATTTTAATTAATTTTTTTACATTTTAAACTCCTTTGTTAATAATGAAGACACAGACACACATTAGCCTGGGCCCACACAGGGCCAGGATCGTCAGTATCACTGCCTTCGCCTCCACGTCTGTCCCACTGAAGGCCTTCAGGGGCAGAGACTCGCGGGGCGCTGTCATCTCCTGTGGTAGCAATGCCTTCTTCTGGGCACCTCCTGGAGGCCCTGCCTCAGGCTGTTTTACAGTTAACTCTTTTTTTTAATAAGTAGAAGGAGTATGCTCTAAAACAGCAATAAAGAGCATATCATAGCAAGTACGTAAACCAGTGACATGGCCATTTATCGTTATCAAGCATTACGTACTGGGCATGACTGTATGTGTTGGGCTCCCGGCCGCCTGGCAGTGGGTTGTTTACAGCAGCGTCAGCACAGACACCTGAGTAGTGTGAGTTGCTCTATGATGTTAGAACGGCTAAGACGTCACTAGGCGACAGGAATTTTTCAGCTCCATTAAAATCTTACGGGACCACTGTCATATGTGTGGTTTGTTGTTGACCACAATGTTGTTATGCAGTATGTGACTGTATATACATGTGGGTGTATGTGTCTGTATATGTGTGTATGTGCATGTGTGTGTATGTGTGTGTATACATGTGTGTGTATAAGTGTGTGCACGCATTTATGTGTGTGTGTATGTGTGTTTCAGGTGGCGGGTCACGTGGCCATCTTTTGACCTGAGTTCTGGCCTCACATAAACAGCCTGGTAGCTTGTGGCCAGCTAGTAAGTCCTGGTGACAGTAGGGTTCCACAGGTTAAGTGACAGTCGTGTGAACTCAGCTATGCTGGAAGGGTCTCGTCCAGGGCAGGGTTCGCCACGGGGGCATCCGAGCGACTTGGCGGGAGGGTGTGAGGTGGTGGCCGTTTCCTGCTTGGCGGGGCTGCTGTGCAGGGCAGGTGCTCCGGCGGCTCAGGCCCGGGGTCGCTGGCCTGCTGTCCGCCTGCCCTGACTCTGCATCCTCTGTGCTCTTCGGTTCACCCCGCAGGTCACCGCCTTACATGCTAGAGGAGTGACAGACCCCGGTCTTCCCGCGCCGTCGGTCTCCCCGCTGCACATCCACCCGCCGTCCTGAGGGCTGCCCTGCCGAATTCCTCGGGGACTCCAGACCCACACGGACCCCTCCTCCTGCTCCCACGAGAGAGCAAGGGCCGTTCCCTGCACAACCCACCGAGCCGCACCCCCTGGAGCGGGCCTGTTGCCCGGGGAGCCCCAGCTGAAGCGCACTCCCGTCGTCTTTGAGAAGGAAGGCGGTGCACTCCGCCCTCTCCCAGCTGAGACAGCACGGGAGGCCAGTGTGTAGGGTCTGCCATGGGTGGCGTCAGTCCCGGCTGCGATGGGCCTTGAGCTGTGCGTGCAGTCGCTGCAAGGCTGTGGCCTAGGTCTCTTCTGCAGAGTTTTAGAAAGAGGCAGGCTCTCTTCTTTCTGCAAGGGTTGCCTTGCTGTAAGCAGAGGATTGAAAACTACTTCTCATCAGCTCCTGCTGGGACTCAGCCGTGGCCGAGAGCAAGGTGACGGACAGGGCGGGAGGGCACAGTGAAGCCCGGCCACCCCTCGCTACCCCCGGCTTGCTTTATCTCTTGCTTTATCTCTACTGTGCAGTGAAGGATGGAAATTTTGGGGAAATAGCAACTCCTGTGTCCCTTGGCTGTTTGGATGATTGAGCAACGTGATTTCTGTTGAAGTGCCGTGTAATCCACAAGGTGTTACACAAATGTTATTTTTATCCACGTGTCCATTAAAACAGTTAAACATTGGACTTGCACTTGTCTGTTTCTAACAACATTGTGGAGGGAGAGAAATCAATGAGCTGAAAATCAGACTGCTCTCAAAACATCTCAAGAAGGCAGTGACTTTGTCACCTAGTGTTGGGCAGGTAGCACATGCGTGTTGTCACCTTCCCAGAAAGGCCCGGCCTGGATGAGACCGCAGCAACAGGAATCCGCAGGAATCTGCAGGCAGGAATGACAAAAAATAGATCCTCATGCAGGCAGGAGAGCTTCTCCACTTCGGAGTCAAAGAAACCACTGTCTCGCAGCCTGTTCCCAGCGCCACGGCAGGAAGAATGGGATTTGTTATTAAATCCCTTAAAAGATTTAAAAATCAAACTCAACTAGGATCCTACATGGAAATTTCTACTGGGACATATTTCTTAAAGGCTCATTTCTCATTGCACAACCATTTCGAAATCGCTGAATTCACAAACATCTACTGTGTGATATTGAACTCTTCTCATTTCAGAGGTGTTCTGGGAAAAGTTTGACATTTAACAGGGAGAGCTGTGATCTGAAGTCTTTAGGTCAGCATCCGGAGCATGGAATGTTTTTGGTGACTGTATTTGCAGACAGATCCAGTAAAAATCACTCGTATTCTCAAAGGTCCTATGTCTGGAATGGGAGCATGTTTTGTCTTTGAGGGTGGGCGCAATGATGTCCCAGCTGTCGTGAGGATCACAGGATGAGCTAGTCTGAAAAATACTGAGAGCAGGGGAGAGGGGCAGAGGGCAGAGAGAGCACAGGTGAGGGCGATGGCTCTGGAGGTTCTGGGGGAGTGGGACGAGGGGCGGGGGCCCTGGTGGGTGCTCCCCGGAGGGGTGAGGTCACCAGGTGAGGGAGAATGCTGGCTCAGACCTGTGCCACAGGTGCACGCCAGCACCACCCTCTGGGGACACACTGGGCCCACATGGGGCTGCAGGTGATCCTCCCTTCTGGGGTGGGGACCTGGAGCTCTGACTTGGGCCGGGTCTGGTGGACGCCCTTGGGGTGGGGTGAGGCCCCCAGAAGAAGCACCATTTTCTCTCTCAGTCTAGAGCTACCCTACTGAGGAGTCCCCCAGGACATGGAAATGCAGGCCAGCCCTGAGGAAGGACTCTGGAGACCTCTGTACTTTGCTCGTAACAAGGTATTTCCCGGTCTGATTTGCTTACTCCGATATGAGGGAAGTCGTATTTCACCCCATGGCATTGTGGTGATTCTGGTTTATTTTTTGGGACTGAAATACAGATGGCCACTGGGTCCCCTGATTCTTTTCAGTTATTTGAGACACATGTCACGTTACCATTATAAAAATCAGTTTGCAAGCTCAGTATGGGGCCTCTTGTTCAAAGATGCACAATATCATGGGATGGAAGCTCTCAGCTCATGTTTTATCGTCCTGGGCTTTCACTGCAGCCCGCAGAGGAGGCACTGCCTGCCCCCTTTCTTGCCATGCGGGCCGGTCCATGTTGCACCCTCACGGACCTGAGCCTGTACTTGGCCAGACCCAGACTGTCCTGGTCTAGGTCACCCAGACTTGGACAGTACGATTGGACAGGTGCTTGTTCGGGAGGCCGGGCTGTAAGGCTTCCCAAGGCACGCAGCGCTTGCAGGATAGGGAGCGAAGCAACAAGACAGCCTCACAAGCAAGGAAAACAGCAACTACAAAGCCGAACGAATTGCTGGGTTGTGTGTTTGGTGGAACCCTTGAGAAAAATCCTACCGCCGTCCGAACGAATGTAATTGAGTAGTATTTGCAGAGTTGGTGGCTCACTTTGAACTAGGTTTGCCATTGGATTCCTGGGAGGGTAAAATACTATCAGAAGATGAATCAGCATTCTTCCTCTGATCTAGCAAAACCAGAAACCACAACTCTTAAATCTCTCTTTATTCCTTTTGTCCAGGCTCGGGCAGAAGGTGGGAGCTTTCTTTAGTCTTGCTGTGTGATGTGATCTGCAGTGACAGCTGGCAGTACCTGCAGTAAAAGAAACAGCTGGGAATAGTCATGTCCTGCTTTCTGGGCCATATGAGGCAGGTTAGAAGTCTGTGTCCATCACCTGTCACTCACCACTTCCGAGACACTGCACGTGGAAGTAATTAGCTAGGCCAAGGGGTCTCCAAAGGCCTGGATTTGGAAACCAAACTCCCTTGATTACGTGGGCAGCGTCCCTGGATGCTGGACTTCATTAACCTCCTCTGTGCTCGGCTCGGAGGCCTCTGATAAAGTCAAAATACTTTGCTGCCTAGTTGGTGCTGATTTGATGCAGGGTTTTTATTACTTTACAAAGTCAATGCTTATCCCTCTGGGTGATAAGAACCAATAGGGACATTTGATAGGAATGGCCCAGAGCCACCTGCAGTGTTTTCCCTCAGCCTCAGACCTATATGCTCTATCAAACTGCCAGGTGTTTATTATGCGGGACTTTGGGCCACATTTGGGGTTCCAAGTTCCCTGCTTCGGGAACCTGGCCTTGGGCGGATGTGGACCTGTAACAAACACAGGAGGCTCATTGAAGAGACGCATAGTGATCACGGCAGTGGTGAGAGAGGATGATGACACGACGCTTGGGGAGGGGCCATGAGGGGGGCAGGAGGGCCGCCCTGGCCAAACAGGAAGAAGGCCACTTGGCCTTTGGGGAGTCAGCCTCGCTGCCCCCTTCCCTGCGCATCTGTGTCTCTCTTTCTCCCTCCTCTGCTCTTTCTCCAACTTTCCTGGCGTGTGATTTCTGCGAGTTCTCTTCTCCTTCTCAGAACTGGTGACATGCCGTCCTCTGGGACACCAGGGCTGTCAGACAGGGCTCCCATCCTCCAGGCTGCGACTGCCCTCTTGCCGCCTGTGGACGGGTCCTTCCGCTGCCGAGAGCTGGTTCCCAGGGCCGCCACGTCCTGTGACTCATGGTCCAACAGGCTCTGCGAGGACCAGGGAGGCGCCCGGCTTCTATGCAGTAATAACGAATCCCTTGTTTTCATAACGCTGGGGGAATGTTTTTTGTCTGTCTAGATTATCTGTTGATTCTAAATAGCTGCAGAGCCCGTGGCGGTGACGGTGAAACTTCACTGTGCGGCATCGGTGCCCTGTGTCGCCTGCAGGTGTCGGTCACTGCTGTCTGCAGAGCCGGCGTCCTCAGCGCTGGCACTCGTGGGAATCACCTGGGAGTTTTAAAGGTTCCCGACGGCTGGTCCCACTCACAAGGCTTGGGATGTGAGTGGTCTGGAGGGTGGCCTGGGCACTGACATCCTAAAGCTCTCTCCTGGTGCTCCTGACACACGGCTCGGAGGAAAACCGCTCTGACGGTAGGAAACCGGGACGGGCTGAGGCTGGAAGGGTCTGGCCCTGAGGCAGGGGCACAAGTTCAGATTCCTTTTCACTCACTGTGCTCAAACGGTTTGAGCCTTGCTTCCTGAGGACATGGAAATCTTTCTCCCTCGCTCGTTTATTCACTCAGCAAACACAAGCTGAGACCCTAATAAGTGTCAGGCATTAAGGAGGGGCGTGGAGGGGACACAGAGGCTGCTCTCACAGAGCTACAGGCTAGTAAAGGAAAGCAGATTGGTATATAGATAATTCAACACCGGATGAGTACTTTAACGAAGACCATGCATCAGCACAGTGGGAGGAAGCACTCACTCAACACAGGCAGGCTAGGAGCAGAGTCATAATCCTAGAATTCTTTTTAGAAGTTATAATCCTTATTTGGCAGTGAAAAAAGTTGAAGGGTTTGGGCCAAGTTGTGTGCTCGGTTACCCAAGGTCAAAGAGCAACGAGGTGCTGCTCCTCCCAAGTGCCGTCCCCGGAGGGGCTTAAATGCGCTTCCCCGTCAGCAAAGGTGTCTCAGCACGTGCGCTCTGAGCTGTAAGATATTACCTAGAGCAGGGGTCCCCCACCTGTGGTGAGTTGTGTAAGTATTTCATTGTGTATTACAATGTAATAATAGAAATAAAGTGCACGATAAATGTAATGTGCTTAAATCATCCCAAAACCATCCCCCACCCCCGGTCCACGGAAGAATTGTCTTCCATGAAAATGGTTCCTGGTGCCAAAAAGGTTGGGGACCACTGATCTAGAGAATTAAAATGTTTCTACCCACTGCTCCGAGGGATCTGACACACGGCGGGTCATTGCTGCTGAGAATGTGGCCAGGAGGCTGGCTGGTCAGTGTCACTGTCACTGCGGAGCTTGTGGGCAATGCAAATTCTCAGGCCCCACCTCAGATCCGATGGATCAGAATCTCTGAGGGTGAGCCCAGGAGTCTGTATTTGATGAACTCTTGAGGTTGCTCTATGCCTGCTAACGTATGAGAGGCCCCCCCGGAGGTCACCGAGGCGTTGAGGTGGCAGGTTGCACAGTTATTCCCAATCTTCCCACCCTCCTTGAATCCGTACCCTCTGCCATGTGATGCTGCAGGTCTTCCCACTAGAGTAGAAGCACGTTCCCCTTCCCCGACGATGCTGGGCTTGCCCAGGTCGGGCTTGGCCAGTGCAATGTGGGAGGACGGGGCAGTGTGCTGGGGTTGAGCTAGACCTTAAGGGGCACTGCACATTTCTGCTCGCCCCTCTGGGAGCTTCCAACTTCTACATGGAAGAAAAAACGCCACTAGGTAACAGATGTCTCTTTGGCCTGTGCCCCAGAATTGAACACATGCGGAGTAGAGCCTTCCAGCTGCCCTGCAGACCCGTGGACCACAGCAGAACTTCCCTAGCTGAGCTGCAGATCTCTGCGCATGGCATACTATTGTCTGCCCCTGGGCTGGTTTGTTATTCAGCATTAGCTGACTGAAACAACAGTTGATTGGGGCCATTTTATAGGTCTAGGCAAACAAGGTTCAGGGCCTGGAAACAAGGCTAGTGGCACCAGGAAGTCAGGCTAGCAGCCTGGGCTCACGGGTCTGAGACCCTGTGTTCTGTGGCCCTTCAGCTCTTGGCCTTCTGAGTTCTTGGCAGCTGTTCTGGAAGCTCTCGGCCTCGCTCCCGTGGTACTACCTGTTCAGATCCCTGAGAGAATTTGGTTAACCACACCGTAGCTCACAGAAGCCACGTTATTCCCCACCTGAATGACTGCAAGCACTAAATAAGAACAAGTGCTACTAGGTGAACTGACAGCTTAATGGTTTCCAGAATTAAACAAGTCGCCACAATGACTCTGTCAATTTTACCTCATGGGAGACTTTGCCAGTGGAGCCAGAAAAAGTCCCAGGACTAAGGCCCTTCTCTTGGGACAGCGCTTGGCTGGGTAGCGGCTGCCTTTGCCCGGGAACACTCCTTTCCTTGTGCTTTTGTGCCTGCTGAAGCAGTCAGGATAGGGCCGGCTCCGCTGTGGTAACAACGGTGACATCTCAGTGGTTGACAGGAACAGGTTTGTTTCTTGCTGACCACACTCCCTGGAGGTCGGCGTCTCTCTGAGTGGCTCTTCTGCAGCAGCGACTCGGAGACCCACGTGCTCCCGGCGCAGCTCTGTCCTCTGAGCGTTCTCCACCTCCTGCTGCGTAGACGGGGGAGCGCTGGAGAGCGCGGCCTGCCTCGCTGCCTGGGTCTGCACAGCGTCTCTTCCGCCCGTGTGCATGAAGAGGACGCAGGCACGCGGTCTCAGCTTTAAAGGAGCTGAGAAAGGTGTTTTCCTGTGTTTCTGGGAAGAGGAAGTGGTGTGGGGAACATAGCATTGTTTTATTGCTGTATTTAAGGTAACATCGCATCTCCGTGATGGGTTCCTTAGATGTTTATCTCATTGTTTGGCTCTTAGAGGGAAATTTTATTTCTCATAAGGTAAGTAGTAACCAGGAACTGACTCCAGAGATGGAAAAAAATGGACAGGTTGAGGGGTAAGAGCGACACTAGATAGTTCCTTGCAATGATACCCTCCAGGCAGTGGAAAAGACCCATGGATAGGCACAGGTTTGTATGCAAATCATCAGGATCATTGTTGCTAAATAGATGACACAGTTTTGAGTTAAATGGCTAGGACAGAGGCCCAACATAGCTAATTTTTGTCACCAGTTTGCACTGCCTTAATGAGACTCTTTCTCTTGGCATTTTAGAGCATTAGACCTGAAGGGTACTGAGAGATTATTAAATCTAAATCCTTTCCTGCTAAATATGAGGGAACAGAGGCACAGGTAGTAGAACAACATCTCCAAAATGCAGAGCAGGGCAAGGGACAGGTCACCTGACTGCCCCTGCTCCAGCCTCCCTTCTGTGGTGCAGGGGCGCAGATGAGCGAGGGTTGTGCTTCTGATCTGCAGCCGCTGGCTGGGAACAAACCTGGAGGAAGTGAGTGGTGGCATTTGGTGCAACATACCAACCAGGGTGTGACCGGGTGACCTCCGCCTCCCCCTGCCAGCCTCCCTCCCCAGCGGCCCTGGCGGAAGCAACACGAAAGCTTTCCGCGACAGCCTTGGGGAAGCACACTCAGGCAAGGCTTCTTTGTGTCCTTCTAGGGGCATCTGATGAGCTTCCTTCGCTTTATATATAGTTTTCCAGGAATAGGCAGATGTGCTGCTCACCAAGATATTAATACCCAAGCAAAGCCCTGGAAGGAAAACAACAGAGGCTTAACCACCACGTGGGCAGTGAGTGGAGAGAGAATTTCGCTTTGATGAAGGAAAGTACCCTGGGTGATATTAAACGTAGATTTCTTGTATTAGTCATAATTCTAGGAAGGGTGTTGGGAATAATTAGCAGTAATGTGCCAATCACTGGGGACCAGTCGGCCCTCCCTCCCTGGCGCTGATTTGGCCAGTGGCAGCTCGAGAAGACATGGTACAAGCCTCCACGGTGACAAGCCTCCACGGGCCATCAGACTCTGAACAGTCCTTCATAGTGAGGTGCCATTTTGGGAAGAGTTTGGGGGCAATTTCACAATGGAAAAAGTCTCTGTTTCTATGAGCATTCAGGGTTGAAATAAATGTAGATTTATTTCATCTATGAAGCTTAATTAAATGGTAAAAAAAAAAAAATCTTTTCTTCCACAACTGAAAACTTTAACTAACATGGAGAAAAGGAGACTTTTTTTTTAAAGTTAGTAAGAAAAACTCCAACGTTTCAGGTTTTGGAAGCCAGTCTTTGATTTTATACTAAATGAAACCCGTTAAGCCCACAGTAGTAGACACGTGGCCTATTTTGCATGTGTTTGTGTTCTGAGGTCTTGAAGTTGGGCTGGGGTGATATGTACACGTGGAGAGGGGCTGGAAACGGGGCCATGGTAGCCCTGTGCCAAAGGAAGCTCCGGGGCACATGCGCGCTGAGGGACGGGGAGGAAGTCTCAGGGCTGGGAGTGGGGAGGGCAGAGGACGCGGATGGGGCCTGACCCGCCCTCCAGGATAGGTCCAAGCCTCCGAGAAATGTTACTCCAAGAGAGGGCTCAGAGAAGGGGCTATGTTTTCAGAGGGTATCTTGGGTGTACGGGGAGGGGACAGGGCAAAGGCGGAGAGATGTCAGCCAACTAAAAAGTGCAATTGCCTCCGAGAAACACACTCTTTGGAGTATTTTAGGGACAATACAGAAAAGACGCCTAAAGTAAAAATAATACCCAGGCTGAGTAACACCGTGTGTAGGACCTTACTCGGACTTGTGGATGCAAGATCCTGTGGTTTTTTTTTTTTTTAAGAATCTTCATTTATTTGTTTATTTTAGGTGTCAAATAAAGAATATGTGTATTTATTATGAATGACATGTTGTTTTGAAATATGCACGCATGTGGAACTGCTAATCCAGCTAATTTACATGTGCATTATCTCACATATTTACCGTTTTGTGTGTGTGATAAGAACACTGAAAATCTACTCTCTCAGCAATTCTCGGAAATACAATACCTGATTATTAACTATAGTCACCACATTGTACAAGAGATCTCTTGCACTTATTTCTCTTATTTAACTGAAATTGTGTTTCCTTTGACCAACATCTCCGCCTCCTCCATGTCCTGTGTTTTCTTGAGGCAAAAAGTCTAGGTGGTGAGTTTATAGCTGGCAAAATCCCTGTGGACCAGACAGGTGAACAGCAGCGTTGGTTAGGAGCCCAACATTAGGAGCTCTCCCTGGACCCATGGCTGGGTGGAAAGTGTCACATGTCACACAAATCACTGGTCTACAGCCAGGAAACATCATCTGGGGAGCTTTAGAAAGCCCTGATGCTTGGATTCCATCCCAGCAAGACTAAATCAGAATCTTGGGAGACAGGAATGGGGCCCAAACACCATGGGTCTAAAGGGGGCCACCAAGTGGCTAAAAGGCAGCAAGGGTTGAGAAATACCCTTGAGAGCTCAGGGGAGTGGACAGTGTCCCCTAACCCCCAAACTGATGTTCACTTGAACCTGAGGACGTTACCTTATTTGGAATAAGGTCCTTGAAGATGTGGTTAGTTAAGACGAATTCCTCCTGGAGCAGAGTGGGCCCTGAGACCAGTGGCTAGTGCCCTTACAGGAGGAGGAGAGGACACAGATACACACAGAGAAGGAGCCCGTGTGAAGACAGAGGGAGGAACTGGAGCTATGGGGCCGCCAGAGGCTGGAAGAGGCAAGGAAGGACGTCCCCCCCAGCCTCCAGTGGGGGCATGGCCCTGGAGACAGCTTGATTTCAACTTCCAGCCTCCAGAATTGTGAGAGGAAACATTTCTGTTGTTTCAAGCCACCCCGTTTGTGGTCACCCGTTACAGCAGCCCTAGGAAACTCAAACAGAGGTATTTACAGTACCTGACTTACATGGCCTTGTCCCTGAGGTGTGAACAGATTTATATCTAAAGACCCTGTTCAGGGCCTCACAATGGCACGAGCATCCAGGCATGCTGCTTCTCTCTGGGTAGCTGCAGAGGCTTGGAGTCCTCCAATACTCCATGGGTCATGAGGCTGCACCGGTGCCTAATGAAAAGTGTCCTGGTGGGTAGGCAGAGTCTCTTGGAGTCTAGCCGTGTGAGGAGTGTGACTACCGTTGGTCTCTCAGAGCAAGTGGAGGAACAGTTGTAACTGCTCATGCGCAGTCAGGTTGATCCTGCAGCATGGCCACAAGTGCAGCCATGAGCCACTTGACAATGTTTCAGTTAATGATGAACGACACATATGATGGTGGTCCCCTAAGATTACAGTGGAGCTGAAAGATTCTTGTTGCCTGGTGACATCTTAGCTGTCCTAATGTCACAGAGCAATACACATTACTTGTGTGTTTGTGCTGATGCCACAGTAAACAAACCCATTGTACTGCCAATTGGATAAACGTCTGGCACGGACAATCATATATAGTACATAATACTCAATAAGGACAATACAGGACGATGTTACCGGTTTATGTATTTACTATACTATACCTTTTACCATTATTTTGGAGTATGTCCTTCCACTTACTAAAACAAAATAAGTCAACTATAAAACAGCTTCAAGCAGGTCCTCTAGGAGGTACCCAGGAGAAGGCATTGTTAACATAGGAGACGACATTATTGTTAGTGCCCCAGAAAACCGTCCAGACGTGGAGATGGAAGACAGTGATGCTGATGATCCTGACCCTGTGCAGGCCTAGGCTAATGTGTGTGTGTGTCTTAGTTTTTAACAAAAAAGTTTAAAAAGTAAAACAAGAAAAGAATTTTAAAAATAGAAAAAAGCATACAGAATAAGGATATAAACAAAGAAAATTTTTTTGTCCAACTGTGCAATGTACGTTTTAAGCTGTGTTATTATGAAAGAGTCAAAAAGTTAAAAAATTCAGAAGTTTATAAAGTAAAAAAAGTTATAGTAAGCTAAGGTTAATTTAAAAAAAATTTTAAAAATAAATTTGTTGTGGGCTAAGTTTACCACGGTTATAAAGCCTACAGCAGCGTGCAGTAATGTCCGAGACCTTCACATTCACTCACCACTCGCTCGCTGACTCGCCCAGAGCAACTTCCAGCCCTGCAAGCCACATTCATGGTAAAAGCGCCCTATAGAGGTGTACCATTTTTATTTTTTATACCGTACCTTTCCTATGTTTCGATATGTTCAGATGCATAAATACTCACCGTTACATTGCCTACAGTAGTCAGCACGGTGACATGCTGTACAGGTGATATCACATGGCCGAGGTGTATAGTAGACTATGCCACTGAGGTTTGTGTAACTATACTGTATGATGTTGGCACAACGATGAAATCACCTAAGGACGCGGTTCTCAGAACGTATCCCCACAGATAAGTGACGCATGACTGTATGTACTGTAAATTTCCCTCTTAGCCTTCTCCAAAGGCATGTGCGCCACTTGTCAGGGGAAGGGGAAATAATGAGACTTTGGGAGTTTATTAGACCCAAAATGCTACGATGGCCCATCAGCCAGAGTAGGACATTGTTGGGGTCTGGTGATTCATGGAGTTTTGACTCAGGTCCATTGCACAGTGGGCCAAGTGTGTCTCTGAACCCATGCTATGCCTACACACCCAGTTTGGAATACATAATTGGAGTAGACAAGCTCCGTAACCGGCAGAATTTCCACACTGTTTTCCTGACCCATGGAATGACCCAAGGCTATTATAGTGAGAAACACCAAGTGGAAGATTCTAGAACTGCCTGTATCTCCGCACATAGTAAACCAAACGCATCATGGCATTCCTTGAAGGGCTGCAGAGATTAGTGCCACTGACAAGAACTTGAAAACCAGAGTTAGTGAATCCTACCCTATCTCCATTTACTTTACCTATTTGACCTGTGCAGAAGACAGATGGATTTTAGAAACAAACAGTGAATTATTGTAAACTTAATCCAGTGGTGGCTCCAACTGCAGTTGCTATTCTAGATGTGTATTCTTTGCACGTCACCTAGCACCTGGTCTGCAGCTATCACACTTGCAGATGCTTTCCCCCTCTCTACCTATTGGTAAAGATCATCAGAATCAGTTTGCCTTCAGCCAGCAGAGCTAGCAAAACACCTTCACTGGACTAGCCTGGGGTTATATTAACTCCCTAGACCTCTGCCATAATCTAATCCACGGGGATCTTGATTTTTCTCTCCATTCCGTAGGACTTTGTGTTGCTCCACTACATTGATGGTAATTGATAATATCATCCTGGTTGGACCCGGTGAGCCGGAAGTGATTTGGAGAGCGACTGGCCTAGACGCTTTGATAAGACATGTGTGCACTACAGGGTGGAAGTAAATTCCACAAAAATTCAGGGGCCCTTCATCTCTGTGAACATTTCTAGGAGTTTCATGCTCCAAGGCATGTTAAAATATCCCTTCCAACGTGAGCGGTCAGTTTCTGCATCTAGCATCTTCTCCAGTAGGAAAGAAATGCAAAGTCTAATGGGCCTTATTGGATCTCAAAGGCTACATTTACCTCATTCGGTCATGTCATGCCAAGCTATTTGTTGAGTGATCAAAAGGCTGCCAATTTTGAGTGGGTCTCATGACAAAAGAAGGCTCTGCGGTAGACCTCTTCAAACTCCTCTGCCACTGCTGTGTGATACAGCAGATCTGATGGTCCCTGGTCTCTGCCAGACAGGACGCTATACCGAGACGCTGGCAGGCCCCTCTAAATGAATCACAGAGTAGGTCTTCAGGATTTTAAAGCTTAGCTATGCTGTTCTCTGCAGATAACTATTTTCCTTTTAAGAAATACCTTCTGGCTTGTGACAGGGCCAAAGAAGAGACTGAATGCTTTGCCACAGGCCACCATCCAACCCAAACTGCCCATCATGCACTGGGTGTTTTCTGACCAACCAAGCCATAAAGTTGGACACGCGCAGCAGCACTCTGCCCCCGGGGGGAAGCAATATATGCAGTACTGGGCTTGAGCAGATCCTGAAAGCACACGCGAATTATGCGAGCAAGTGGCTCCGAGCCTCGCGGCTCCTAGTTCTGCCATGTTGCCTTCCCTGTCAACCTCCGCTACGGCCGCACTGGGACTTCCCTGCGACCAGTTGACTGGGAAGGAATATCTTTAGTCCTAGTTTACAAATGGCTTTGCATGATATGGACACCCAAAGATAGATGAGGTAACACACAAGATTCTATTTGGAGAGAGACTTAGCGTGTCCTGTGGTCATATGAGAGATAGTGGCACCATGTTAGGTGAAAACATAATTTTACTATGGTCTTTATCTGGAAATAAACTTCAAATAGTTGAAAGAAGTCTGTATGGTTGGTTTTTACTTTGTCGACTTGGCTAAGCTGGAACTACATTTCCTAGAATCCTTGTGTGGGCTGGAGTTGGTCAGAGGAGAAAGTTGCGCGGCAGGGCAGCCCTCGCCCTCTGGAGGTGGTGCTGGTGGGACGTGGTGTGAGACGGATGCAGACACCAGCAATTGCTCCTTGTTCCTCATTGACAGATGGTCAGAGAGTTGCTGGTGGGGTCCACCGTGTCCTTGCTCTGCCCAACTCTGGGTCCAGCTCATCCTCCTGACACTGGCCGTGCTGGCCCACAGTGGCCCGGACCTGCCTCCCACGGACTTCACTTCTCTCACTGCCCTCTGCCATCCCACCATGCTGGGTGGATGTGCCTGGTGTCCCAGCAGCTCTGGCAAGCTCTGGTCCACCCGCATGCTGTGTCGGGAAGACGAGTTAGTGACTCACTCTTCGGGACCTTACTTCCCTAGCTGCCCCACAACTGCATACGAGTTTATTTCTATAATAAATAGGAATTGTCCATACCAGGAGCCTGAGAGGGAAGGAAAAACTCACCAAATCCCCGGAGAAAGGACAGCAAATCTGGGCCACTCTACTGGGACATAGTAGGACAGAGGTGATAGATGTTGCACCCTTTCTGCATCTGCCCCCAGTGGGCACATGCTGGTGCCTCCAGAGAAGCCTCAACTGTGACATTTCAGTCTCAGTGACCTGAACCTTCAGTGCTCACTTTTAGGCAAAAGGTAAATTGGGAATCCAAATAAATTCAGCAGATGGTGCAAGCCCCATGATGCCCTAGTCTCGGCAGTCCAAGTTTGAGGCAAGTTATGTAGTAACATTAATAATAAAATCCTGGGTTGTGGAGTGGAGAGAGAAAGCTTCCAGAATATGTCAGTAGTCTGATTGTTAAGGTCTAAGTCTCGAGCAGCCCATATTAACTAAAAATGTAGCAATAAGCAACATGGGAGTCGCAAGCCTCAGGGAAGACTGTCGAAACACATGGCTGCTGTCTCCAAATGCCATGAGGAAACTGTTTTTGACTTTTTACCCCTGAATTTCATGTTCTTGAAGCTGGGATAGTAAAAGAAGACTTCTAAGATGAATTTGGAAATTTATTTCTTGTCTGGACTAAAAAAACAAAAAACAAAACCCAAAAAACCCAGGATCCCATGGAGTGTACTATAGGTTTCTAGAAGGTCTTAGTTCCAGACATCCTTAAACCTGGAACTTTTAGAAAATTAATTAATTTTGCTGTATCTTTGTAGGACAAGGGTACTTTTAAATGTTTATATCCTGGAGAGCTTTGTTACGAAATCAGAGCATGGTGCTTTTAGAATGCTGACGAAATCTGGGTATCTGCGTTTGGTTCTGGGTGTTCCTAGAAGAGTCACTTATTCTCTTTAGATCTGAGTTCCTTGTCTGTAAAACAAATTGGTCGAGCTAGATCAGAGGATAGATTAATCTTCTGATGCAGCTCGAATCAACTGGAGGCTCGTAGGGCTTGGGGAAAGAGTGCTGGGAATGGAGCTTATGATTTAACAAGAACCAACTCTTTGGACTGGGACTGGAATGTTCAGCCTTGTCATTTACCAGCTTCGTGACTAAGCTTCAGTGTCTTCGGTGGTAAAATGGAAACACTGCAGCATCTACGTGATTCAGTGCTCGTAGGGGCTAACTCTGATGTCTGTCAAATACTCAGAACGGTGCCTGGCGCCTGCCAGGCATTCGGAGAAAGATAACCATTGGCATTAGTATTACAGTTGCCCAACCCTGTGGTTCCCAAAATGCCACTCTATGCTCTGATGGCAGAACCAACTGGGTATGTTTTAAAAATTCTTGGATTCCAAAAGTGGAGATTTTAGTTGTGTAGGCCCAGTATGGGAACACGGGTCTGTATTTCTATGAAGCTGTTCAGATAATGGCTGTGGCCTTGTTTTGAAATCCCCACACTAGGCAACACACACACACACACCCACCCACATACGCACACACACTCATGCAAACACTCTCTCATCTCACGTCTACTTAAGGAAGTCTATTAAAATAGGATTATAATTTGAGAAAGATATTGCTTAGTTCACGACAAAGTGAGTCTATTTTTTAATTTATATTCCTGCCTCTTCTAAAGGTTTTCGGGTGGCAGAAAGTGCTCTGTTCCACAATGACTAAGCCTCAATTAAAAGTTCTTCGTGCGACTTTCAAAAATGCCCCGGGCAAGACTCACTTGGAAGAAGGCAGCGGCGCTGTCCGGCATCTGGACATTCCTTCCATGTGATGGCACACATCTGTTTCTTTGGGATGAGCACAACATTTCCCGCCAGATGTTTGAGGATGTGAAGATACAGCCCAAGGGTAAGTGATTTATCAAGTTTCATTGACCAATTAAAAACCAGTCCTCGGCAGAGTGCCGGCTGGGTTCCTTATGTTCACCCTGTGCATGTGCCCAGGTCTTTCCACGCAGACACGCCCTGCACAACAGCCCTTCAGTTAAACGGGGTTTCGTCACAGGAACAACGGCCTTCTCCATTCCCTGCATTGACACACACGTGCCTCGGGCCCAGGCGAAGCGAGCGACTGGTGTGCACGTGCACGTGGATGTCCTGGAGCAGATGCGTGGACGGTTATTGGCTTCTACAGAATCCGAATTAAGCTAATACCATTCAAATTCCTTCCCAGCCTATGTTGTGCTTTCTCAAGGTTGCTGAAATTGAATTCAAAAGCCAAAAACATATGCTGGTTAGGCTCAAAGAACAACTGCCGATTGCAAACACATGGCTGAGCAATGCATGGGATGCTATGAGGTGACATTTGGTGTTGTTGATTAAGTGGGATAATGATGAGAAACACCACTGAAATCCTGTGCCCTTGCACACAGCACACGTTAAAAACATTTTTTTAAAAAACAAAGCACTAGGTAATAATAATAATAATAAAACCCAGAAAAATTCTGATGAAAATGCTTAGTGGTCCCAAAAATGAAAACTAAATTTTGGATTTGATTTTTACAGATGTCAAAGGAAAATGGGCATAAAACGAGATACTCTGCAGTTAGGATTTCTTGCAGTCTTGAGTGCAATTTCTGAAATAAGAGAGATTAAGATCCATGGCCATAAAGAGCTCAGTACAGCAATATCTTCAGGTCACAAAGAAAAAAATTTTTTTCGTACAGGAGACATGTCTATTCCATTAGTCACGGATGCCCGTGGGTACCAGGCTTGGGCCAAATAAAATGCTTGCACTCAGAAACTAGGCACCGGGCTTAGAAGGGATAAGGGTAGGGAGGTGGTCAAATACAGCCTACACGCCTCTCCCAAAATTCCAGGTTGGAAACATTTCATTATTGGCAAATGTCCAGGTTCCTTGACTTTGCCAAGTGACTCTTGAAAGCAGAACTGGTCTTAGCAGCACAGGTCAGGATCACTGGGAGACGTCTGAACAAAGAAGGTGGTCCTGCAGCACGTGCTGCACAGAAATCCCTCACTATGCTGCTGGCCATCAGGCAATTCCATTGTTCTGCAGTTTTTAATTTTGGCGTCTGCCGTTAGAATAACCGCTGGCCATTGGAGGCGGTGTGGCTTGGCAGAGTGTGCCCTGGCTCGGCTTGTGGAGCTGTGTCCTCGACCTCGCTAAAGTTCCTCCTGTGGGACGTTGGTGATCCTCTTGTCTCCTGGTCTCCATTCCTCCTACTCTGCTTGGGCAGATTCCTGTTAGGAGAGGAATGGTTTGCAGAGCTCCACGCTCTTCCCTCTTCCCTCATTCCTCCTGTAACCACCACTCCTGCTGAATCAATGGACTTGCATATACTCACTGACACTTTTCCAAATCCCTTCAAAATGTAAGCTGGTAGGGTGCATGCTTTAAAGACAAGGTGGGTGGGTTGTGCTGCATATGTAGACTGAGGCATGAACAAAAGCACACAGGCAGATCTTTTCCTGTTTCCACCTTTCATTGTGTAGCTTTTTCTGAGGTTCAGGTTGGCTGGAGCAGAGTTGAGCATCAGAACATTCTGAACTCAGAAAGACATGACGTGCGTGCCATCAGCAAGACATCTACAGTGCTGCTGCCACGTCCTGAGTGCTGGGCTGGGCCTGGCGCTTGGTGACCACTGTCTGAAGTAGCATTTGCCATAGTGTGTCATCTCCCAGAAGATGTCCCCAGTCAACAAAGCTCTGAGCTGCACTTGGGGTCACTTCTTGGAGAGCCACTGTGCCCACCGGTGGGCTAATGACTGGGGAGCCCTGCAGCAAACAGAGCAGCTTCACGCCATGTCACCCAGAATTGCCCAGCCACACTCCCTGAGATACCAGTGAGAGCCCTTCTGTGAACCAGCGCATGATATAAGGATGTGAGGATCCACATCTTGTTACGCAGGAGATTTCTCTTCATTTTATTTCATGCTCCTCCACCCCGAGTGCATGGGGTTGAGTTCATCACGCTCCTCGGCTCATGGCCACTCAGAGGCTGAAGGAGGAGCCTGAGTTTAATAAACAAGCCCATAATGCAAGTAGTCGTCCTAGCAGTCTCTTTATCGTCAGTCTTTTCTGTTTGTTATTATCCACGTTCCTAAACATTTGAGGTAATCCAACAGTATTTATACTATTGGCTCTGCCTTTAGCTAGGTGAGGAAAAGACACCTCTGCTCAAGTCAGAACAAGTTCTACTTTTCTAAGTTATCAAATTCGGAAAGCCAGAGTCTCTTATAATCACCTTCTAGTGTATTTAGTGATCTAATTTATCGCATTCATCACAAACGTGGCCAACTCTACAGCTCTTATGATTAAATAGTGTTCATTCAATTTAAAATAACTCAAGGCTTTCTGCAACTGATTAACATTTGTAGATATGCCCACCTCCCAATATTAATATAGACAGTCATATATTCAACAAGTGGTAGATAGCTATAACTTGAATAAGTCTCATTTGCTTATTCAGTAAACATTTGAGAGTCTACCATGTGTCGCACCTGTTACCAAATGTGGAGATCACTCTGAACCCACTTCATACGTCCCTTTCACTGTTCAGACTTGTGAGTCCTGCCCCTGCTACCCTGACACAGTCTCAGACCTCCCAAGTGTCAGATCCAGTAGAATCCTTAACTTGTGCCCTGGTGCTGGGCACTGTTGATTTCCTTCTCCTTGAAGCACTTCCCTTCACCACGAGGAGATTTTGCTGGGTCTTCTGACTCTTCCATGTTGGAACTCTTCAGAATTCTGGTCTTGGTCCTCTTTTGTTCAAAGCCATGGCCCCGGCTGGGCAGTCTTTTTCTATATGCTGATGACTCACACAACTTTCTCTCAAGCTGACCTTTCTCTGGAGACCTGGCCACTGTCCTCACTTCTCCCTGGGGCTTAGTCTGTATCTGAAATGAAGTCATTGTCTTCTCCACACCCACTGCTCTTCCTGTATTTTCTGTCCTGGCTACTGGTGACTGCCACCCAAGTCAGCTGACCCATTGTAGGGTTCGTCCATGGGGCAGATACCGCAGAGAAGTCTTCTATCTTCTTTTCCACTTGTAGTCACCAGTGTCATTATTGATTGGGAGGTGAGTAACAGGGGTGTTAAAAACAAACCACTTAAGGTTGGTCTTTTCTTATACGTTAGAATGGTTTTTTTCTGAAAAACCTAAGTCTGCTTAGCCTGAGATCTTTCTTGAGTGAAAGAGAGAGGTGGAATTAAGACCACTTTGTCAGCAGGGCACAGGGGTATTTGGCTTCTTTGAATGGCTTCTGTCTTGGGTATTAAGGCAGAGGAAAGTTCAGGAACTAGTTACTAGTTACATTGTGTGTATATCCAGGAGTTTGTCAGGCTTGGATTAAGTGCGCTGAGATGATGGAGATGGTGGGGTGTCAGGAGGGTTCGTGCCCCTGTGGCCTCATCTCTGGGTCCCCCAGGGCAACCTTTCCACATGGCTTCAGGTGGCACAGAGCTGCACAGGGTGGGCTATGCCTTGGTGCCTTTGCACCAACTCTTATCTATGCTGGAAATGTTAATTAATTAATTAATTCATTCATCAAATACAAACAAAGGGAATGACCTGGCAATCCCACTCTTAGGTGTTTATCACAAATAATTGAAATCAGGGACTTGAATATCAATTTTCATTGCAGCACTATTCACAATATCCAAGAGATGGAAGCAACCCAAGAGTCTAGCAACAGACGAGCAGATAAACAAAACGCGGTGTGTACATATAATGGAACATTATGCAGCTATAAAAAGGAATGAAAATTGGATACATGCTACGAGATGGATGAACCTTGAAAATATTATGCTAAGTGAAAAAGTCAGACACAAAAGGATAAAAATAGTTTGATTTCACTTATCTGAAATATCTAGACTAGGCAAATTCATAGAAAGTAGATTGGAGGTTACCAGGGGCTGGGGGGAGAGAACGGTGGGGAGTTATTGCTTAATGATTACAGAGTTTCTGTTTGGGTGATGAAAATTTTGAAAGCTGATAGTGGTGATGGTTGCACAACATTGTGAATTGAATTAATGCCACTGAATTGTACACTTAAAAATGGTTAAAATGGCACAGTTTGTGTTATATATATTTTACCACAATAAAAAATATATAAATGAAGGGATAACATTTACTGTGGTGGTTCCTAGTGTATGGGTAGATCTATATGGGTGGGGTTTGGGGCCAGGAGCGGTGCCTGACTTAGCCGTGTCCTTGATGTCCAGCACCGGGGAAGGACAGATAAGGAGGGTTGGGCTGGCATTGCAAAGCCCAGAGATGAGAGGCATTAGCATCGTAAGAGAGATCTTTTAATTTTGGTATTCTGGAATTCAGGTGCAGAGTTGGTCAGTCCCCTTTGGGCTCTAAAATTCTGGGATTTTGTCCACCTTCTGGGGTGGAAGGGGCAGAGAGGGCCAAGGGCTGGGTAAACTGTTTTCTGGAGATGAGCCTTGGAGTGCCTGGAGACTGGGCATGGTTTGTTGAGAGCAGGACTAAGGAAAGCGAGCTTGGGTCCATCTGGGGAGGACGGGATTCTCAGCCCAGCACTTGGAGGTAGAAAGGCCAGGATGTGTGAGCAGGGGCGTGTCACGAGGACGGTGTGGACGGAGGGAGAGGGACGGAAGAAACCCCCTGCACCCAGAGGACCTGACTCTTTCTTCCACTGCAGCTGGACTCTTCTCAAGGAGTCCCTGGGAGGCACATGTGGCCTGCAGAGCCACCAGCCTTGAGGTTTCAGTGCCGAGCAGGCGCTGCCCATGAACAGGTTGTAATTATGTTGATCAGAACTGTCTTTTCCCTGGGGGAAGGACAGCTCTTCCTTTTCTTCTTCATTTTTGCTTAAAAGAAATAAAAAACAAAAATAAACAAATACTCCTCTTCGTTTCCTTCAAAGCACTGTGGCATCTTCAGATCTGGGTAGCTGAAATCTGAAGCTGATCATAATTTCCGATGGACATAATGTGCGTTTGAAATTCTTTTCCACATCAAATTAAGTCTGTCTTGGACTGATTTCCTGGAAGTGTTTTTCATTAGAATAATAGTCCTCAGCAGAGAGATCACAGGATCAGATACCACAGAAGGGAAACAGCAGGATCATCAATTCCATCCTCCAGGGAGACGGAGACAGTCTGTGCTTGCTTTTGGGGACTTTGCTGGTGAGAACTGTCTTGCTCTAGGCTTAGCCCCAGAAAGAGGCTCTGGGTCTGGTGGGCAACCTACTGTAGTGGCAAAATCTTTGTGTTTTGTTTTTTTTTAAAAATTGAAACTATAAACAAGAAAGAAATTGGGTTCAATTAGTCAACCAACCAACCAACCAACCAACCAACCAAGTTCCTCATGCACCTACCAGCTGCCAATCCTTCTATGGTGCCAGGAATATGATGATTAATAACACAAAGTCCTTGAAAGAGAGCACAGCTCACAGGACAAGCCTCCAGGGACACAGACAGAGCTCCATCAGTATTTAGTAATTTTTTTCTGGTCTTAAATATGTGTCTCTGCATAGTGCATATGTACACACTTTGCTTACCTTCAGAGGTTCCGGAATGATGGAGGAAATCCTTCTGAAGTTCTTTTCTGCCCCTCCTCTCCGGTACTTGACTTGTTTACTGCAGGCTGTTAACAGTCTTGAGAGTGTCTTTAATCCTTATCCAGGGTCTTTAAATATAATACATCAATAACAGGTAATTATTCACTTTGAACTCTTTGCACCTCCCCCCATACCCTGCGGTGCGAGCCCTGGAACTTTTAAGAACTGCAACAGATTCTCCCCATCAAAGTGTCAAAACTCATAAGGCACATGTCAAGGAATTCGTTTGCTTACTTTAATCTGTCTCCACCTCCTCCTTGCATGTATAACCCTCACCACAGGCTTTGTGGATTAACGCACGGAGGGCTAGTTTTCATCTTGGGGTGTTTTCTTTAAGCCGACACCACCGTGAACCCCAAAGCATTTGCCCCATGCACACAACCCCATGTCCCTGTAGAGCTGTCTGTAGTCGACTTTGTTGTTCCTGGCCTGACACGTTATTCCTGTTTTGAACGTATGCAGGAAAATCCTGTCAGATTCAAAACTTCCTTTTGCCCCAAACCAATCTTTGATCTGAGGGGCCTGGACACAGCTGGCTCCGAGCAGCTTGCTGCGCACCCCAGTGCCCTGCCCTGGAGCTCCTTTTGCAAGCGTCTTGGAGCAACAGGGATCTGTTTGTTCTTTTGGCCTGGGTGGGTGATGGATGGCCTGGTCTTTGGCTCTCGTGAGCTCCTGGTCCAGCCCTGTGCAGAAGACAGCCTTGTCTCCAGGGAGCTCTCCCCATCTGCCGGGCACCGTCTGCAGGCTGTGGATTTATCTCCTCCAAGGAAGCCACTTGCACTTCTTCCGCATGTTTCCCTTTCTAACAAGTTGGAATAGCCAAATGATTGCTCTACGCTTATTGCTAAATCATTGCATGAAGTGGTGCAAGCTCGGTTTCCTGTTCATGTGAGGGCTTTATTGCCTGCCCAAGGCTCCCTTGTGTGAGGGGCGTCCAGGACATCAGCTCTAGCGTCACACAATGCAAGTGCTGTTCACTCCAAAGCGAAGGCTTAGGTGTGCAGAACAGGTGGTCGAGGAGTTCCATCAATATTTCATACCTCGGGCTCTCCTGAGGCAATGAAACCAACAGGGAACTAGGCACTCATTTTAGATTTAAGGAGTTTGCCAGATTTAACTGAAGGGAAACCGTGAAGATGCTACTTGACATTGAAAAAGTTACTCACATTTCTATACTCGAATAATCAAATTGGGTAATTTAATTCTGAGATGTTCCTCAGATGATTTTCTTAATTGCTAATGACAGAAATTCACTCTGAATGTGGACGGAGAAAGATCGGGCAGGATGTGCTGGGGGCCCACTGGGGAATAATGGTTAATGACGTTGAAACTTTCACTCTTAAATTTGACTTCATCCTGGACCTTGCTAGTAACCTATGGCCTATTGCCTCCCTTTTCAGTATCCGTTTCCCTGTGATTATGATGGTTATACAATATCAAAGGGGCCTGGACATGTCATTAAGAACTTACATGATGAACAATACATTTATATTGCAGGGAGTTGAAAAATTCCCACTGTCCATACAGGATGTCACCATGTCTTTTATTTTAATCAATGTGTTTTAAGAAATCAGTGTTTGGATAGCATGAAGATCAATGAACTAGTGGGCTGCCTGAGTTTTTCTTTATTCAACAGATACTTCGGCAGCACATGGGGTACCCGAGTGCTCTATGTGCACAATTAACCATGGCGCGGACCGAGGGTACCGCGGAGCTGCTGACCTTCAGGGAGAGTCTGTCTGCCCACAGATTAGCTCAGCAGGAGTCAGCTTTAAAGCTCCCTCTGTTTTGGAAGCTTCAGGTGTGCAAAGGAACATCTGGTAGAGAAGATATCCATGGTTCATGTTCTTCTGCTTTGACACCATTTCCCTCATTCCTGTGGAAGGCTGATCACAGCTTAGGTGTCCATGAGCTGCCCTGGCCAGCCGGGGGCTGGAAGACGGAGAGTCGCAGGAGTGGGAGTTGATCACTGTAATTACAGGCCCAGGGGTATTTGGGGTATTTCTTTCCTTGGGTTAATCTTTTGCAGCTCTGCTGTTAGCAGCCCAGGGAACCGTGGGACTCTTGTCAACACTGCACTGGGCTCCCACAACTGGCCAACTTTCTAGCTGAAGGACTGTCAGAAATGTGGAATTCATCAGCGTGAATTCCTAAATGAATCTGAAGAGTAGCTATAAATACGGATTGATTGTTAGTTTATGGTGTCAAAATGAGTTCTTTCTCGCATGCTTGGATAACCTGATCGTGGTGTTTTAAATCAAGTAGATAATTTAATACATTTTTAATTATCAGAGCTAATTTGTTAATAGAAACAGAAGACAGCAGGATTTTTTTCAATAAGAAATTGAATGAAAGAGATTAATGATTATTTTAGAAATAAAAGTTTTAATGACTCTAACTAGAAATAAGTATTTAATAGGCTTACATATGAAAAAGTGTCTCCATAGTTTACATACTTTAGAAAGAGTTGTACACAGTAGGCAGTACACAGGAAGAGCCCGTGCCAGGGCCATTCATACAAGGGAATTTAAGCAAATTACAGACAATCCCCAAATGACAAACCTGGGGCTTATTAATATCTGACCCGTTTCCAAGGCTTAGATCGTAAGAACAACATTCTGGGCGGGTCGGAATTGCATTCAGTTCTAGGTGCGTCGTGTTTAGACGGACATGATGAGCTCAGGAGTACCAAGGACAGGCATCTGAAACCATCACAAATGAAAAACAATTAAATATATTTTATCTGGAGAAGACGGGGGACACGCGGGATATTTGCCTTCACACAGTTGAAAGACTTTTGTAGAAAAGGGAGTAGGCGGCTTTCATGGGAGAATGGCTAACATTTCAGAGAGAAAATTCCTTCCAATATAAGAAATATCTGTCTCAGACTATAGTTTTCCAACTTTGGAGTGACTTTCTGGGAAGTGGTGAGTCCCGTGCATAGATACTTTGTAGGCCCCGGGGAAGAATTATTCATATGTTGAAAGGGAGTTGGGATGAAATTAGATCAAAGCCCCCTTCTTTGGAGCATTGTGTGGGTTTGCTGCCTTCCTCTATGACATTTGGTAGAAGGTCCCTTCAAACCTGCTCCCACTGTTCATCGTATTATGATATTATCAAGATTAGATGTGTGTTAAAGGTTAAATTTTAAAAGGGCATAAAATCATGACTCCCATACAAGTATAAAATTAACATGTGCCAAGGATTTTATTAGCTTAATTAATAAGGGCCTTGCTAGATGTTACAACTGGTTCAAAAGGGAAGCCTAGTGCCACACAGTGACAGTCAGATAAGGAATGATGAAACGGACTCACACATGGGTGCAGAGCAGGAAGAACAGGTCAGTGTCCACAGGGTGATAATCAGTTGCATGCCGCTGGACGCAATTTGCATTTCTACGCATAGGTGTAAGTTGCATGACTCTCAGTTTTCTACAGATTAACTTTTATCTCTACAGAATTGTACAGCAGTCCAGTCAAAGAAAGGCAAGTGTATATGCCAAAAGATGTCTCCACCATTCCATTGAAAAGATGGCCAGTAATCTCTTTGGCCCATTTCAAAAGCATCCACAACGTTTCCCTACATAAAGTGACATACGAATTTTCCCTAGAGTGCCTGGCACATTGTTAGTGCCCATAAGGATTTTTATTATTGATCATTATTGTTATTTTTGCCCAAGTTCCCTGGGGCAGAAGAACCACCTGGTGGCTGATGTGAGGCACTCTTTGACCAAGGTCTTGATCACCATTTTCTCTCTTCCCTTTGGAAATATGCACACATCCACTACCTACTTTCTCCAATCTTTCATCTCTCACAGATCAATGCTTTTTATGCTAGAAAATCTTTTCTTTCTAACATGCATACAAAAATTCTCCTTTTTCTTGATCTCTGCCAATTCTTTTTACCTGTTGTAGGAAAATTTCTCTGTGGCTCAAATTTGTAGTTAACCTTAAGAAAAATTCTAATGAAGTTCATTTGTTAAGGAAAGAACAATTGTAAGTTTTAACTAAAGTTATTGATATAAATGATAAAGTTTAGATTTAGTCATGTCAGCAAATAAAAGCCAAATAACCATTGCGTTGAGTTGCTGAATACTCAAACATTGACACAGGAACAATGTAAGTTGAAAAGTGTATATTTTAATTTACATTATATATAAATACAAATTAAATATTCATGCTGGTATGACTTGCCACCCCCATATGAGTCCCATTGTCCATGGTTCTGAACCACTTTTAGATTTGGGGCAATGTTCTTTCTTGTAACCATGGTTCCCAGGTGACCTGAGTTCATCCTTTCTCAGAAATTCAAACACAGGGTAGGGGAGGCAGTAGGAAAGAGTGGTGGGTGTCACACAGAAAGCATTGCCACCAAAAGACTGCTAGAAACAAATTCAGACAAAGTTTCTCATAATATAATATCAATTCATCAAGAAAGAAACTGCGGTTGACCAAGATGGGAGTATCACACTACTAAAATAAGTAAAATGTTTGTCTACTGAGTGAAAATAAGCAAGTGTTGACGTGGGTGGGGGTCTGTGGCTGGTGGGGCACAGACAGTTGACTTGCACCAGAGGACTTACTCATAGCTTTGGTTTGCCGTATCGTTAAGAGTCTGGGCCGGGCGCGGTGGCTCATGCCTGTAATCCTAGCACTATGGGAGGCCGAGGCGGGCGGATCGTTTGAGCTCAGGAGTTCGAGACCAGCCTGAGCAAGAGCGAGACCCTGTCTCTACTAAAATTAGAAAGAAATTAATTGGACAACTAAAAATATATAGAAAAAATTAGCCGGGCATGGTGGCGCATGCCTGTAATCCCAGCTACTCAGGAGGCTGAGGCAGGAGGATTGCTTGAGCCCAGGAGTTTGAGGTTGCTGTGAGCTAGGCTGACGCCACGGCACTCTAGCCCGGGCAACAGAGTGAGACTCTGTCTCAAAAAAAAAAAAAAAGAAAAATAAAAAACAGAGTCTGCTTTTTTTTGTTGCAAAAACAATAGAATTGAGACTTACATTTTACTATTTTTGGTAGCTATTTTGTCACCCTTTTAAAAGTTTTATTCTATTTCTGACAATTCCACATGCCTTTTCCCTGGCAGTGAAGTTGGAGAAAAGCACATCTTTGCTCCTCTTAGGCCCCACCTGTCGCTAGGTTTATGGCCAATCTCGTTGTGTATACAGGCGGAGCCAGAATCCCTCCCCTGGTGACTTTATGGATACATTAGGAAGATCCTAGAAATATCTATAGGAATAATAATAAACATCTCTTATACTGTTTAAAACACAAGATAAGAAACATTTCTTCCATACCTAATTTGTTGAGAGTTTTAATCAGGAAAGGCTATTGAATTTTGCCAAATGCTTTTTCTGCATCTGTTGAGATAATCATTTCTTTTTTTTTTGGTCCTTCATTCTGTTAATATGGTGAACCACATTTACTAATTTGTGTACGGTGAGCCATCCTTGTCCCAGGCATAAATCCCACTTGATTACGGTGAATGAACCTTTTCACGTGCTGCTGAGTTTGGTTTGCTAGTATTTTGTTGAGAGTCTCTACATCTACATTCATCAGGGAGATTGGCCTGTAATTCTCTTGAAGGGTCTTTTCTTATAGTGTCTTTGTCTGGCTTTGGTATCAGGGTAATGCTGGCCTCGTAAAGTTCCCTCCTCTTCAAGTTTTTGGAAGAGTTTGGGAAGGATTAGTATTAGTTCTTCTTCAAATGTTTGGTAGAATTCAGTCATTTTTTTGATGACTCCATCTCCTTAATCATTATTGGTCTGTTCAGATTTTCTATTTCTTCCTGATTTAGTCTTGATGGGTTTTACGTTTCTGAAAATTTATTTCTTTTAGGTCATCCACTTTGTTGGCATATAATTGTTCATAGAAGTCTCTATCCTTTGTATTTCTGTGGTGTCAGTTGTAATGTCTCCTCTATTATTTCTGATTTTATTTATTCGAGTCTTAATAGGTGCAGAGAAAATACTTGACAAAATGCAACATCCTTTCATGATAAAAACTTTCAATAAATTAGGTACAGAAGGAATGTTCCTCAACACAATAATGGCCACATATGACAAGCCCACAGCTAACATCATACTCAATGGTGAAAACCTGTCACCTTTCTTCCGTCTAAGACGTAGAGAATAGAAAGGTGCTTACCTGGGGCTGGGGGAGTGGAGGGTGGATGGCGAAAGGGGAGACGTTGGTCCAAGGGTGGAAAGTTTCAGTTAGACAGGAGGGTGAGTTTTAGTGGTCCATTGCACAGCCTGGTGACTATAGCCAATAATAATGTATTTTATGTTTCAAAATTGCTAAAATAGTAGATTTTAAATGGTCTCACCACAAAGAAATAATAAGTATGTGAGGAATAGATACGTTAATTAGCCCAATTTAATCATTCCCACTATATATATAACATCACACTGCACTCCATAAATATATATAATTATTATGTCAATTAAAATAAAATAAAATAAATAAAAACAAATAAAACCTCACCAAATACGAGTTGGTTAAGCCCTTAATCAACTTTTGCTTTAGGACTTAATGTATCATTTGAGAATATTTTAGCAATATTTTATATGTTGAAAACTTCCCTTAAATATTTTTAATCAAAAACTTGCACGTAAAATGCCCTAGGTCTATGTGTAAACATATGCTATTGCCATACGTGTGTCGAGTACGGGTCCATTTAGTGCACTCTCGTAAGTGGGCATGTGTTTGGCTTGGGGTCTGTCTTATATCACCCCCTCACTCCACGCAGCTGCACATGAGAAGTCACAGGATTAATTTCTGGGTGTGGTCGGAGGCCAGCTCAAAGGCTGCTCCGCCGGTAAATCAGGGAACTGCAGGGCTTTATCAGGTTTACCCAACTCTCACAGAGAGACGTGTTCACACATGTGGAGCTGACACTGAATGCTGGAAATACTTCCACAGTGCTTTGCAACTTTGCAATCTCCCAAAGAATTGTGGACGCCCATGCATTCTTGAGCACACTGTGTTTATTTACTGTTCCATGGCAGCGAATCTCCCTTTCAGTACCTCTAACGGCCTCGGCACCGTGTGTCCCATGAGCTTTTCGTGTGGCCCGGGCTGTGGTCTGCAGAGCTGAGTGCATGGTGTTTGGGTCACATAACTGTTTCTGGTGCCCGCACACGCTTTCTTTCACGTGGCTGTTAACTGTGCAGTCGAGAAGGGAGACTGGCTGGTGAGAGTGTCCTGGGTCCCTCAAGCTTTGCTCAGATTTCATAGTGCCTGTAATCCGAGCTCCCTAAACTGCGTGGGTTAGTGGTTATGGTCAAATGACTGCTTTTCCCAACCTGTCAGCCAAACAGTCATGTTTGGGTGTGTGTGTGTGTGTGTGAACAGTGCTACAATCGATATGGGGGCTCGGAAAGGCCCTGGGGGCGCCTTGACATCAGATTGGCACACGAAGCTGAGTCTCGGCCTGCCACGCTGTCGGCTCCGTGCTTGACGCCCGGGACCGGGGGCTGCCCCTGATCCCCCAGCCTGAGACCCCACCACAGGGGCAAGTTGGCAGCTGCAGCTTACATGAGATGCCGCCCCCTCTTGTCTGAGCAGCCGTAGCCATCGCAGGGATGCTGGAAGAAGAGATGCCCACGCTAATAAGAGAGGCCCGGCGGCTGTGCACGGGGCCGAGCTGTTTAGAAGTTGACGGTCACGGCTGTCCTACCCCTTAGGCCAGGCAGGGATCAGACAGTGGTATTCGCACGGCCTCCAATTCCTTTTATTTGAGTGTGCACGCATGTTTTTGGTGTAGCTATTTGTAAGCACGCTTATGTCTCAGTCACCGTGCTTATTAAAGACATAAATATTTTACCTCTTAGCGAAGATGAAAATAGTTTTTACAGCTCTCCTGGCAGGCAACGATACAACCTAGCCAGCCCCTTTCATCTGCAAGCTTCGACCTAATAAAGTGTTGATCTAGGGAACAGAACTTGTTTCCATGTCACATTCCTGGAAAGTATAAAACCAGACTGACCAGGGCCAAGGGGGGTTTGCCTCTACCTTAGGCTATTTCAAATTTTACGGACACTTTGTTGAGCGATGTTGAAATAGAAAGCAGTGATCGAATAAAAGACATCAAACTCTCCAGGGCTGGGGGTTGCTTTATGGGAAAGGAAAAGCCCTTTCTTGCAGGTTGCCTGATTACTCATCTTAATCAGGTATTGTGCTGTATGGCAGAACTTCTCTGGCTCCGACTCCCTGGAGCAATCTTAGTTCTACAGGCAAATCTCATAGTCAGAGCTCGCCCTGTGTGCAGGGGCTTTCGGCGGAGGGTGGGGATCTGGCCGGCCTGAGCGCAGAGCACAGCGATCGAGGCAAGGATGGGCGCTGAGGCCGGGATTGGGGCCTCGTCCCTGGGCACGCTGGGAAAGACAGCTCCTCAGCCACCTGGGGCTTAATAAAAACAGAGAGAAATGAAAGGAGGCCTCTTCAAGGGGCAAGGTTATAACCCCTCCCTTTTCTTGACTGAGCGACAGCCACTGGGCCAGCCCTTTTTCTATGTTTTCTTATTAATCCCTGCCACACCCCGTGCGGTGGCCCCTTCTTGCCTTTGTTTTGTTACCGCAGCCTGCCAGGCTCAGGGAGCCTTGGCCTCCTGCCTCCCAGCGCAGGTGCCCGCCGCCCCTACCCTGCCGCTGCTCTGGGTCCCTTTTGCTCACCAGCCACCGTCGCCCGGCCGTCCTGTGTCCTCTACCCTGCACTGCGAGGCTGTTTCTTTATCTCCTCCCTGGCTCTACCCAGACTCAAGCCGGAACTGCAACTCCTCCCCAGATGTCGCCGTGGGCCACCCTGAACAGCACACTTTGTTACTGATGTGCAGCTCATGCAGGAGACAGCGGGGCTGCAGCCCCACTCAGCGCACGACTTAGGTAGCTACTAGGTCCTAGGTCTGGCTCAGTTCTCTCTCATCTTGCTCTTGCTGCCTCCTTAATCCCTGCCACGTCAGAACTCTTTCCCCTTGGTTGTGGAGGGTCATCCTTCTGTAAGTAGCCCGTACCCCTAAAACCAGGGCCTAGGTTTGCATCACTGAGGACCCCGCATTTCCTCTGCCCCACCAGGTGCCATGGGTTTGCTGGTCTCCGGCTTCCTCATCGAGATAGCTTCCCAGAGCAGCACGTTTCACCGCGGCTCAAAGCCCAGGTCCCTGAGAGGGGGGCTCTGCAGGTGCTGAGGAGGAATGCAGGACACACGTGTGACCCCAGCACCTCCCCAACCTGGATAGCAGCCACTACTGTACCCACAAGAATGAATCTTTTCTCCTTAGGTTTTGCAGGAACGTGCAAAGATGAGAGGAGCGGCTGCCCTCTCCTTCCACCTACTCAGAACTCAGGAAAGCATCATCCTGGGGCCGGGCGCTGTGGCTCATGCCTGCAATCCTAGCACTCTGGGAGGCCGGGGCGGGTGGATCATTTGAGCTCAGGTGTTCGAGACCAGCCTGAGCAAGAGCGAGTCTCTGTCTCTACTAAAAATAGAAAGAAATTACTTGGACAACTAAAAATCTATATAGAAAAAATTAGCCGGGCATGGTGGCGCATGTCTGTAGTCCCAGCTACTCGGGAGGCTGAGGCAGAAGGATTGCTAGAGCCCAGGAGTTTGAGGTTGCTGTGAGCTAGGCTGACGCCATGGCACTCTAGCCAGGGCAACAGAATGAGACTCAATTTCAAAAAAAAAAAAAAAAAACATTATCCTGGGTTGCCTTCAAATCTCCTCCGATACCATTATTAGAAAGTCTCTTCAGGCTCTCCCTCCTTAGAAATTAACTTCCTTTCTTCCTTCCTTCCTTCCTTCCTTCCTTCCCCAGGCTGGAGTGCAATGGTATGACCATAGCTCTTGCTGTAGTGTCAAACTCCTGGGCTCAAGCGATCCTCCTGCCTCAGCCTCCTGAGTAGCTGGGACTATAGGTGTGCGCCACCACGCCCAGCTAATTTTTCTTATTTTTTGTGGAGAGGGGCTCTCTCTATGCTGCTCAGGCTGGTCTCAAACTCCTGGCCTCAAGCGATCTTCCTGCCTTGGCCTCTCAAAGTGCTGGGATTACAGGTTCAAGCCACTGAGCCTGGCCAACCTTGGAAACTTTCTTGGTAATTCCAGGACAGGATCGCACGTCCATGACTGCTACAGCATTTACTTTCCAAGCCTCTGCGGGAGCTGGCGCGCTGTCCTGAGTCCTTAGTTAACAGTTTATGGGTGTGGCTTATTATACGGGGGTACCATAAACTCATGGCAGGCAGCTAGGGACCATGGTTGTATGGGATTCCCCTGCCGTATGGTAGCAGTATGGGGTTGAATTAGAACAGGGCCTTTGGAGTAAAACAGGACTGGGGTTAAGTCCTATCTCTGTTGATTATTGTGCCTCAGGAACGTGGGAATAATGGTTCCTACTTGTCAGGAATGCTATGAGGATTAAACACTAGTTTAGCACGTGCTTGGCACATAGCAAGTGCTCAATAAATAGTAATTATATATAATAACTATTTGTTGATTAATTGCATGAATAAATTAATAGGGATGTCTGAGATTTTGGGCATCTCCCTTTGGGTTTGTAGCCCAATTGCCAGCTCCGCATTCATCGGACACCCGCGTGAGTGAGCATGTGTTAGTCGGGTGCAACAAGGACAAACGCCGCAGACCTTGCTCTTGCTCTGTAGCCCTCGTGGCCATTCGGCAAGTGCAGAGGAATCAGCGAGGCACGCTTAGTAAACACAGCCAGCCAAGAGGAGCCTCTCACGTTTAATACATCACAGACCCAGTGGACTGTAAAAATAAATTGAAGCCCACAATTCTATTGTTTTTTGAAGCCCCTTAAAAAATTCTCTCTCTTTTAACTTCCGGGGGAGAACATATGTTTTAAAACCATTTGATGTATTAAACATGATGGCATCTTCTTCAAGATTCTCTGATGACTTGGCCCCATCCTGACAGTATCACGGGCATGTTCTTTTGTTTTTCCAACAAGATGGTCACCTAAAAGAGAAATCAAGAGGGTAAGAAATAGCTTTACTTGTCAAACATGTCTTAGATCACATTTATGCTTAGCAATGGAACACTGTAGCAGATAGAATGGAACCCTCGGGTGGTTTTATGTTGGACTTGGGGTTTGGAGTGGGAGAATGGCCAACTGCTTCAGACCTTCTCCAAGCAAGGTCCCTTCGTTGGCTTCTGGCACAGGTCTCTGGCCTCTGACTACCTGGTCTCAGGTAGTCAGGCATTTCACTTTAAGGGACAAGCTGCACAAGATGGCTTGGCAATGCTGAAACGTTCCCAGACAGGAGTTGCATTTCCCAAGACCTGATAAGGATGAGAGGCATTTGGTAACACCTTCCTCATCCTCCCCCCTCCACCCCGCTTCTGGAAGTTATGGGCCTGGATGCAAGAACATTCCAGAGAGGGATCCCGAGGGGTAGTACACTTCCTCCCCCTTCATGGATGTTCTGGCTTCTGGAACTCAGAGCCCTCAGCCCCCCTCTCTGAATCTCAAATTCCCACTCCCCTGGGGGCTACTGCTGGGTGAGGAGCGCCGTGCGCCCAGCCATGCTGCTTCTGGATTGGCCATTGTCACTTTGACCAATCCACACCCTGCTTGTGCCTCCCCACCCCAGCCCCAAATATATTAGTGCTGCCTTGACTCAACCAATCCGATTTTAGCCTCGTTAGACACGGCCGGTGCGACAGGCTTCCCGTCAGCTGCCACCCTCCCGCCGTAGATTTGCTCTGCTCACATGCTGCAGGTCTCAGGCGCCGCCTCTCTCCTCGGGGGGCTTCCTTACTTCTTCCACTGTGGTCCAGTTCCTGGGGCCCGAGTTCAACACCACCGCTGACCGGCTGCAGGAGAACTGACGCAACCCTTCGGCCTAGGGAGCCACCCGAAAGGGGACATTCCTAAATTTCCTCCGGCCAAGCCGTGTTCCTGCCTTTGTGTCCTCGCAGCTGTTTCCCAGAGCTGGGCCCTGCTCCTCCTCTGCATTCCTCTTTCAGGCTCCCTTCTGGCCTCCAGTGAGCCTTATTCCTTCCCGTCCCATCTGAGCCAACCTAGTCTCGTCTCATCAACCCCAAACCGCGTGCGGCCAGCACCGCTACCCAGCCCCGGCCACGTGCTCTCCGCCTTCGGGGGCTCCATTAACCGCTGCGGCAATTTGTTATTATAAATTTCGCACATGCTAATTTTAGAAAACCTGAAAACTAGAGCCAAGCACACACACAAAAATGGAGCAATAAATCACCTTTAATCACACTCAGAGATCACACCTTGATCGTTTTGAATAAAGGTAGTTATGTACATAGCACTTGTACCCACGGGTTTGGACTCATGTTCCAATTACACGTCAGTTGCGTGTCGCTGCACATGGTTTCCTCTCACTCTGCTCACAGCTTGGTCTGGACCCGGAGTCCAGTCCCCGTCTGCAGTTAAGTGGTGGCAGCTGTAAGTAACTAATATTACCTTGTGTCTCCCGCGGGACTGCGTCCACAGTAGGTGCCTAGCAAGGCCGGGGTTGATTGTGTGTTGGTCCTGGGGAGGTTGCTGTCCACGTGCCCAGTGCAAGGGGCTCCCCCGGCGCGGCTGGTGTGGGAGTCGCCCTGCGCTTGGAGCATAAAGGGTTAACCAGAGCACAAGTGTCGCAGGGCTTCAGAAATGCAGTGCTGTTGCAGGGGCCTCCAAGCCTCTTGCAGTTCCCGGAGGCCTTATCTGCCCGCGATCACCAGGGAAAGTCTTTCGGTGCACTACAAAGGCGCTGCTTTCTTCTCTTAGTCTGACTGGAGCTCTTGAGATTGGAGAGAACTGTTGGCCACAGTTCTAAAAACCGAAGATAAAGGCTTTGATTTGTTAATTAAATTTTTACTATCTGCATTTGATATCTCAGCCAAATTGTATCTGCTGCAGGAACAACCAGAAAGTCCCTCACTTCAAAGAGGCACCCACTTAGTGACCTGTAATTATGGAATTTACTGTGGGGTGAAGAGCTGTCTGGGGCACACCTGCCCCCCCTAGTGCCCCCCACACTGTCCCCCAATAACACCCACTTGTCCTGGCGGCTTGCAGGCAGCCCTGGCTGCCCGCACGCGCACGCGGGCTGGGTCTGGAGCAGCCTGCCTGAGCCATTCTACAGCACACCTGTCCCCCAGCTCGCCTGTTCCCTGTCCCCTCCCTGCCCACCCGCACCCCCCACTCACTGTGCTCTGCATCCCCTGGCAACTTGAAAGAATCAGCCGCCTTGTCCTCTCTCCCCATAGATGTCTCGGTGAAAAATGGTTCCTTTAATGAAAAAGTTGAAAGGCCAGAGCCACGCTGGGTGAGGTCACCTCCTGGCTCCAGGCAGGGTCTCAGGCAGCTTGAGATGACAGACTGTCCCACTGCATGGCAGGGGCCACCCCACCCTCTGGCCCTGTCATTGCTCCTGGGACACAGACATTATTAAAGGATGTTTAGAGGTGCCCTGTGTCGGGCTGCTCTCCCAAGAGCAGCACATTGCAAAGTCAGCACGGGCCACATCTTACGTGAATATGATCAAAATCTGCAGGTGTCCACGGACTCCCTTCCTGCCGTTTGACACAAGCAGAGAGGGCTGCGTTTGGGAAGCCTCGGCCGTTCCGCAGGACATACCAGTGGGCTGGTTCCAATGTAGGCTTTGCTTTTATCAGTTTTTCTTATTTTCTTTCACCTTTATTTTTAAAATTCGATTTTAGTACTATTGCTTTAAATAACAAAACCTGCCTCTGAGCCATTTAGGGAAGATGTATACGCAAACTGGTCAAACAGTACAAAACTTAACAAGAAAGCATTTTGGGGTCCTACAATTTTCATAGAATAGATTGGAATGGAATTTTTTCTCAGACGAAAGGCCTGGTTGTTTCCACTCTGGGCGGTCCCAGTCGTGACGTGGGCTGTCTACCTAAATGGGGGCTTCATCCCGGGAGAGGAAGTGGGGGAAAGACGCACTTCCCGGCGAGCACACGCCGCCCCGCAGGGCGCACTCGCACACGGGCAAGCAGTCGCCGAGCCCTCCATCTGGGTTTGTCAACACAGCCGATCACCAGAGGTGCGTCCTCCCCCATCTCGTCACCAGCTGATGGCTACTTACCAGCAACGCACCTGTCCCTGGGCCAGCCTCGAGGCAGGAATCTGATTTCATTTGCTCTTGCTAGACTTCCTCTGAAAAGTGGCCTCTGCGAGTCACCACCGTGCGGCATTTCATCGATAAGGCTCTAATGTTGTGAGAATGTTCTAACACCGACTTTGTCACTCAAAGTAAAAACCTTTTTAGAAACCACAAACTCTTTGGTACATCCTTGCCTGGAGGCCTAAAATAGCAGAGGCAGCGCTAGGTGGGGGAAGCGCAGCACCCACAGTGAGCCAGAGAGACCAACGGCACAGGGTAGCAGTGGCTTCGGGAAGTGTGTGTGCCTGCGTGACATCGTGACACTCTCAGTGTTTTACAGGCCATAGCTGAATAGTCTGTATCAGAGCATTCAAAAGGGAACTCTACTACTACCATTAGCATTTAGTAACACACGTTCCAGCCTCTACACTGAGTAAATTCTTTCCATCAGAGCCTTCGTAGGAATAAAGTATCTCTTGGTGCAACAAAATCCAAGGTGAAATTTCTCTTTGAATTCTTTCTGGAATGATACCAAATAGAGGAGTGGCCAAGGCCACATTTGTCCAAATATTAACAGGTACCTTCTGTTAGTTCCCATGAATTAACCTCATAACGACAGGAATTCTCCCTGCCCCTCCCCATGATGAGAATACTGTTTATAACTTGGCTGTAATCCATGAATAATTTATTTTGTCAAGTTCAAGTCATAGTAGCTAACTTCAGGTCTTAATAAAAATCAGAGTAGAAGGACTACTGCAGACATAAAGAGAAAAGAATGCAACAACTCAAAATTCAAAGTGTCGATAGGAACATAAATATCTTTTTCAAAATGTACATGAAGTCAAGAGACCATAAACTAGAGACACGAAGATTTTACCACCTGAAGGAAAACTTTCTACCCACAGCACCTCTGACACCAAAGGTGTGGGGTTTTTTTCTACACCAACAACCAATTCTCCAAATCTCCAGACATCACCTGCGTGTCCTGTAATGTAACTCAATTCTGTCACTAATAGCCCAGAGTTTGCGGACACCGTAGGTTGACGGCTCAGTCCCGCAAGACTGCCCCCTTCAGATGCCAATTGCAAGTCGTGGTCCCAGGTCACCCCACACTTCTGTCCCTCTCGCCTCAGAGGAAGGATTCTCAGGGCCTCTGCTCAGGTTCAAGGATGTCCTGTAATGGCTCCTAGAACTCAGGGACACACTTCACCAACTACTATCAATTTATTACAAAGGGTATTGGAAAGGATTCGGGTGGACAGCCAGGTGAAGAGGAGGGCAGAACCAGGTGTGGGGGCTGCGGGGGCTTCCATGCGCCACCCTCCCAACACTCAGGTTCGTTCTCCAGCCCAGAAGCTCAGCGACCGTCATTGTTCAGGAGTTTTTACAGAGCGTCATCGCCATCCTCTCCCCTTCTGGGAGGTCGGTGGGTGGGGTTGAAAGTCCCAGTGCTCTATTCACTTGGTCTTTCTGGGGACCAGCCCCATCCTGGAGCTATTAATGTCTAGGGGCCCCACCCTAAGTCACCTCATTTGCATAAGCCCAGGTATGCTGGAAGAGGCTTCATGAGTAAGGAGGCTCTCTTGTCACTCAGAGTCCTGTGCCAGGCACTGGAGGCAGAGACCAAGCATGGTTCTTACACGAGGCCACGACATCGCACATCTATGGGTGCTTCCAAAACAGCTTCTTACCATTGTTGGCCTGATGCCAAGATTGCCTTCAAAACAAATGTGGTCAGAGACATATCTAATGTGTTTTTCATAATGAACTTTCTGTGTGGCTGTGAATTCAGAGGTGGATTAACCAACCACTCCTACTGGTGAGCTTTAACAGAAATACTGTAATTGTGTCTGTCCAAGGCCTGCCAATATTCTCCGACCTGAATACAACTCTCTGCGTTCGGCAGGAAGGCTTGGCCGACAGGCTGGCTTTGTGTGCAAAGCTGCCAGCGAGATGGAGAAAGTGGGGACTCCCAGGTGGGGCCCGTGTCTCTAAATACCTGAGAAGAGACACCTCCTCTGGGTTTTTACACCAACTCCACCCCACGAAGGGGAGAGCTCTCTTTCCCTAAGCTCCTTCCCCCCTACCTGGCCCCCAAACAAATGTGAGCAAAACAACTCAAAAATGAATATAGTCATATCTTCAGGCAGAGATGGTGCTTTATGGAAAACGATCTGGTGTCCTGTGTTCTTTTGTGGCCCCATGAGATGTATTAGTCACACACTCATTATTTCTGGTTTGTGATTTAATGTGACATTTGGTTTAAGAGGAACAATCAGTTGGAGCTGTGCTGAGTGAAGGGGTGACTCCCAGGTGCTGTGAGTCCCATTTTCTGTTTCCTGTTCTCCCTTGGGGGCTTGAGGACATCTCAGCATCACCTGAACATCTCTGGCCACATCAGAGCAAAAGCACCTGGCAAAATCTGTCCTAACTGCCGTCCCTCATGTTTCTCAAAATAGCATGAACACTTGGGAGCTATTCGATATAAGTTTGGTTTCTTCTATGTCCAGTTGCTCAGAGATAATAATACAAAAATATGATTGAGACTCACATCCTCCATAAATCCTAGAGAACATGTTAAAGTTCATGTCAGAAGCTATACTGAGGGCCAGGATGACATACTAAGATGGATGCAGATGGCCCGGGATCAGTGTTGGTGGCCCTGGGGACTGTCATCTACTCTCTCTGCCTCTCAGGGTCTCTGACGAGGTGACGGAGTGTTCTAAGAAAGCGTGGCGTGGACGCCTTCAGGACACTGCTCTTCCCAGCTACAAGAAAGCTGCAGAGCATGTGCGCAGGGCAGCGCTTGGCGTAGCAAAGCCAGGGCGGGGCTGACTGGAGAGGCCAGCGCAGCTCCGGGCTTCGGAGGGAATAGAGGGTGGCCACACTAAGGAACAGGAAGTGAGCTGGGACATGTCCTCAGTGGATGGAGATGTGGCTCACAGACAGCCTGTGATGCCACTCCAGTGTCCTACAGAGGCCAGGTGCCAGTTGCGCACTCTGCAGCCAAATGTCTGGGCTGGAATCCCTGGCCTGCTAATTAAGTGTCAGTTGACCTTGGGCAAGGTCATTCATTATCTGAGTGAATTGTCCCTTTACTGGTAAAATGGGGCAAGCAGTAGTGTGCACTCCGCAGTGGTTGCTACAAGGATTGTGCAAATCCACACACAGAGGTCCTAGCAGACTCTGCCGCATAGCTATCGCTTGAGTGTCGGTTATCACCAGACGGAGGCCGGATCCCTTTCTGTGAACTGGAACTGTCTCCTTGGCTTGTCCTCTGCTTGCTCTGAGAGTTGAGAGAGCGAAAACAGTCTCTACTGCAATCAGCCAGACACACAACCAGGGGGCGACACCTGAATTGGAGAGGTGCCCCCCAGCCCCCACTTCCTGGACACAGGTGCACTTCGGGCTGCAAAGGTGGAGTATGCAGTGCTTCCACTGGGGGGTCTTGCAGTGGCCACTGAGAGGCCAACAGAACACAGCCCCTGGCTATCCCTGGAGCCAGGAAGGTGAAACCCATGTGAGTTCAAGCCTTAGCTCCACCACTTACTAGCTGTGTAGCCTGGGGCAGCCACTTTACCCCTCAGCGCTCAGTTTCCTCATCAAGACAACAGGAATAATAAACGCTGCTTCCCCCCGGGGCAGCCATGAGGATGAAATGAGTTAGCGGTGAAAGAGCACGCAGGCTAGAACCTGGCACACCGCCAGCGCCATACGCATGCAGTTATCACTGTGATTATTTTTACCAACAGCATCAGGGACTCAGGTTCTTGGGGACGCAGCCTGTGCATGCCAAGTGGCAGAGTTAGTATTCAGCTGTTAATCCACCAGTGAACATTCTAAACCATTTACTCTGTCCGATACTCGGCTAGACTCCGGGGATACAGAGCTGAATAGGACTCAGAGTTCCAAATAAAACAGGAGCTGGGGAGAGGGCAGGCCCCACTGAGGGGCCTTGAGCTGGTGCTCACACAATGGCAGGTGTCAGCCAGGCGGGTGAGGCTGCGGGCTGGTACGTGAACGTGAGGGAGGGTGTCACTCTGTGCACTGGGGTCTGGGGAACGAGTATTTGGGGTGGCTAAAGCACGGCGTGGGTGGGGATAGGAAGGTGACGAGGGTGGAGGCAGAAAAGAGCCAAGTCGGGGAGGATCCTCTGCCAGGCGGGCTTGGATGTGGAGGCGATGAAAGTCAGGGAGCGCCAAGGGGACAAAACATGATCAGCTTTGTCTTTTCAAAGGACCAACTTGGAGTCAGTGTAGAGACCAGACCAGGACCTGGGCGGGTGATGAGTCCGGGAGAGAGGGCCTGGCCAGGGCGGCCACATCAGGGCAAGGTGACAAGCTCAGAAGGACTGTGAGATGGGGTGACATGCTTTCGTGAATAAGAAGTGGGTGGTGAAGGGGAGAGAGAGAGGCATGGAGTGAGGGAGGAGGAGTCAAGGATAAATTTCAGGTTTATAAACTTGTAGGTATTAGTGAGTTTTTCCAAACATTTTATTTTACTTCGTATTTTTGGTGGTGTTGGGACTAATTCAGAGGCAGTGGCTTCAGAATGCTGAAGATGAGACTGGGTCAAGTGGGCATTAATGCTGGGTCATCCAGGACTGGAGAGGTACTTTTCAGCGCTGTAGTCTGAGCAAACACGCAGAGAACAGCTGCCGCGGAGTCACCCAGACCTGCACACGACTTTACCTGGGTGAGGAACAGACTTCTGTTGTGTGAAGCCATTGAGACTTAGCGGTTGGTTGTTTCAGCATAACCTAGCCTGTTCTGGCCATACGATGGGGACAGAGTGAAAGAGATAATATGTACTAAGCACCTTGGGCTCTGAATAGCCGGGCACATGATCGTCAAGGAACAGCAGCTATTACTGTGTCAGTCCAGATCTTGACACTAACTTTATTGGTGACTCAGAGCCCTCACCTACCCATCCTATTCTGTAAAGAGTTAGAACAGAAGACCAGTAGGGGCCCTTCTGGTACCAAGGTGGTGTAGATAAATACATTTGTGGATACTGACAATGGGGAAGAAACAAAGAATGAAGAACTGTGGAACAGAATGCATTGCCGGATCCAAGGAAAAGCAGTAGATCAAGTAGTCAGACCTTCTCAGGTCCCCCCCGCCCCTTCAGGGGATCCTCCTCCTCCTCCGGGGGGCGAGAAGTGGAGAGAAAACTCCACTGGGAGCTCAGAGCTGGCCAGGAGTCATTGGTTGGTTTTCCCTCTGCATAGAATCAATGGGTTTAAAAGTCAATTGGTGTTCATAAGAGTTTGTCTTATAAAGTTACAGGTGGTAGAAAAATCTGGAAAATAGCACATTCTCAATAAATGTATTTTTCCTTTCTTTTTCTTTTCCACATTTAATAACCAGCACCTGTCTGCTCTGACCTACAAGAACTGCTCTTTTCCCTTCTGCTCAGACGTATCCAAGGGCTGTTTCCTGCAGTCAATATACATTTGCACATTCCCATATGTTTATTGCTTACTGTCTCTGGCCTTCCATCTGAAGATAGTCACTTCTGCTTGAAGAAAGCCTCTTAATTTATCATTTAGTATGTGTCTGCTTGACGCTTGCATACTTCGGCTTTTATTGGTATGAAAATAGTTTTTTAACTTTTATTCTTAAAGAATATTTTCACCATGTACAGTATGCTACTAGACTGGCAGCTAATTTCCTTCTGTCCTTTGTAGATACCATTGTAATGTTTTTTGCCTTCCACTGTTGCTTTTCTCTTGAAAAATCAGCTGTCAATCTAATTATTGCTCCTTTGAGGGTACTTTGTCTTTCTTCTCTGGCTGCTTTTAAGACATTCTTTTGTCTTTTTCGTTTGCTACAGTTTTATTGTGACTTGTCCAGGCGTGCATTTCTTTATGCTTTGTCTTGCTTGGGGTTTGTAGGACTTCTTAATTTTATTAATAAATAATTAAACAAGTCACCATTTTTTTGCTTGATAAATATTTACTGAGCACATGTCCCAGATCTTGGGGTCAAGTGTTGGGAAAAGACAGGAGATATTGTAGTTCATCTCGACACAGAGAATCACTGCAACGCCAGGGGTGAGTGCAGGTGCTTCGGGAGCACCTCCTGCTGGGGGTCCTGAAAAACGGGCCAAGGATCAGGGGACAAAGCTCGTGAGAAGGCGGGAGAGTGGTCTGAGCGTGGGTCTGTGCTGCTCCGGGAGAAGGGGGCACGCAGGGCTGTGGAACCGCAAGGAGGGCAGTGCCTCCGACATGCAGGGCGAGAGTGGGAGCTCCGAAGGGAAGAGGCCAGAGGCATGGCTTGTTTATTCAGTGCCCATCTCCAGCCACATTGTCTCTTTTGAGCTTTGGACAGAGTGTCTACTTCCTACGTGACATCTTTCCTAGGATGATTCAAACCACTTCAAACTCAGCTTGTCCAAGGAGCTGACTCATATTTCCCAAATCGCAGTTTTCTCCAGGATTCCAGGCCCTTTGGTTCAGCTGCATATATTAGAAAACCGGCCACCATGCCCTGCAGGCTGGCCGTCCTGAAAGAGGGAATGACTTGATAGGAGGTTGTGCCTTAGAAAGCTCGCCTCTAACAGTGGTGTGGGCAATGGATTGGTGGGACCACCCAGAAGCAGAGAAACCTGCAAGGGGACTGTCATACTAATGCCGGCGAGAGGTGACGCGGGCCCATTGGACACCGCAGCAGTGCGGGGGCGGGGGAGGGAGAGTGGACAGGTGTGAGAGACATCCGCGAAGCTGACTTGGCGAGAGCGTAGGGAGGGCAGGCAGACCCCCGGCTTGAATCATTGGCTGGCGACAGTTCCATTTATGAGACAGGAGCGAAGGGAAGGAGCAAGGGAGACCCTGGAGAGGCAGGTGATTAGTCTGGCTCTGGGCTTGTTGCACTGAAGTGACGATGTCTAGGAGGAACTTGACCTGGCAGATCTTTTTATTTTATTTTATTTTTTTAATGGCAAAGAGGCCACTTTTTTAAATTGATAACTCACTCCCTACATACATACAGTATTGCATAAATTATAAGTGGATCAAGAGTTATGTTAATGATACAAACTCATGAGCATTTACATAAAACCACCACTCTAGGTTTTGGAGCATTTTGTGCCAGGTACTTCAGTAAATAAAACATAAAAGAACTCAGCTACTCAAATTTATGAGAATCAGCTTTCAAAAAAAGCATTTATGTCATCTCATAGAATATTTACTATGTCGAACCCAGGAAAATCAGTATCTAAGTAACAAAAGTAACACTTTAAAAGAAAAGTTGGTGATAAAAATGTTGGGTTAAAATATTGTTTAAAAACTTCAGCAATTGGACTTAGGAACCAGAAAGTGTGTGCCCACTGGGAATTTTAGGAAAAGACCCCCATGTTCCCCTTCACAATTCTGACTATGCTACCAGTAATTCTGAATGGCTACAAGGTCTTCTCTGGTAGCATACACCATTGTTTCAAAGTTTAAAGAAATCTCAGTTTTAGGTGAAAGTTTAGCCCTAAAGAAACAGGTCTGGGATTTGTTATACAATCTCTTGTAAAATGCTTCATCTACAGTGTGCCCTCCTCTAACGACTCTCACGGCAAGGACTTACTCAAGTGTCACTCTAAAAACGCTGACACGTGAAAAATCCTTCCTTCCTTCCTCCCTCCTTCCCCCCTTCCTTCATCACTTCCTTCCTTCCTTCCTTCCTTCCTTCCTTCCTTCCTTCCTTCCTTCATCACTTCCTTCCTTCCTTCCTTCCTTCATCCCTCCTTTCCTTCCTTCCTTCCTTCCTCCCTCCTTCCCCCCTTCCTTCACCCCTCCCTCCCTTCCTTCTTTCCTTCCTTTTTATGTGGGAAATAACAGCAAAGACGGTCAGAGACAAATCTTCATACTGAGCTTCCTGAAGTGATCCTGAGCTGGGAGACATTTGCCTTCGGCCTCTTCCATCAGTGGATACAGAATTTGTGTAGGAGCCAGAGAAGGGCTGAGGGCAGAGAAATCCGACTGAGCTGCAGACACGTCCCCGGCTTGGTGGGGTCCCACCCCGTGCCGAGAGAGCTGTCCACGGAGGCCCCTTTCTTTTTGCAAATAGTTTCTGTTTAGTTTTCAGCTCTCAAGCAGTAAGCACCTAAAAGCCAGTCACCGGGCAGGTTCGGCAGGGTGCACATTAGCTCCGCATTGACCTGGGCTCCGCTCGCACCTGGCGCGGCTCGGGCTGAGTCCGACCTAGCCTGGAAAGTCCGTGTTGACGTTTGGAAGACTATAAAGGAGAAATGGAGGTTGTCTAAACGGGAGGTATTTTCACATGTTTGGAGGGGTTGACTGGTCTGAGTTCCTCAGGCTAAAACAGCCAAGTAGGTTTTGGCCAAGCACACTGGTGGGCGCAGAGGAGTTTATTTTTGAAACGGCTGAACTATCTTCTTGACTTGGGTAATCTCGCCGGAGCGCTGCTCACACGTCCAAGGCGCTTGCCCTGCGGGACGGCTCAGGTGTTTGGCCGGTGTTTGAGCCAAGGGATTAATCTCACACCTTGCAGGGCGACAGAAGCTCTTATCCCAGAGGGACATCTTACCAGGGACACAGCATGATTCAAGCCACTGCCAGGAAGGGCCCCTTGGGGCCAGCTGTGCTCCTGGGAAACCAGCAACTCTCTGATTTCACGGAGTTGGGTGTATCGGAGAAAGTCATGCCAGCAAGTCCTCTGCGTGTTCTGAGCTGGAGCCAGTGGTCCCTTGGCCTCAGGACTGTGGAGCCCTGATGTCATCACAGAGGCCGGCAGAGGTGCCCTCCCTGACCCTCTTCCTGCCGGTGTCGTTTGGCCCAGTCCTGCAGACAAGGCTCCCTGCGGCGCTGGGGACAGGCTGGCTGCACGGCTGCCCCCACGTGACCTGACAGCCTCACACGCGTCGGCACTGGTCCCCGCCACGCCACCGGGCATTATCCTCCTGGTCCTGTGTCTCGCCGGGGCGAGTCCTCACATCACTGCGCGTTATTTTTAGTGGGGCGGGAGGGGAGTGTCTCTAGCTCTGCTAAGGTCCATTAAGTCAATATTGCAATTTCCTTCAGGAAAATGAAGAGGAAAAACATCCAGATGCCAAGCATTTATTGACTTCCAAGAAGGAGACCTACATATTCACTGCAGAGTCTAAGAATGTGTGAATCCAAACTGCAAAACCGAGAGCGGAGCCAACTTGATCGCGCAGGTCAGTCGAGGGGATTCCGAGGCGTCAGTTTTAAGCCGTCTCTCCGCCGGTGTTTTAGATGTGGGCAGAGGCGGTCGCGCCGCCCTTTGGACAGCTCAGCCGCATCGTCATGGGAAAAGCACCCAGCTGTTAACTCAGGAAGCGGTGCCGTCCTGTGTACTGGCGGTGCCGTGAGGGCAAGCCTGGTTTCATCCCTGCTGCCCTTGCCAGATGGGGTCATATGTTGGTTTCAGACAGAGAACCTGCAAAGTTTGCTTCTGTGCATCTTAAAAAATTCAATCTGCATGAAAAATAACCATTTGCTTCATTTTGTGCCAATTTTTAATGATGAGTGGGCATTTGGATTGAAAACTCAGGGCTGAGCAATAGATTCTGGGGGAAGCAAGAAGTAACTTAGAGAACGTTGGAAACTTCTGTTACTGGCTTTTACGTTATTTGACCATTTGCCTTAACTGCTGAGGCACAGATAGTCTCTCTTTGAATCCCACTTCCTGAAGTGAAACATGAGATTAAAGATGTCTGCTCAAGGCGTTGGAAATGAGGTCTCATCAGAATAGAGGAAGGGAACGGGAAGATAGGAGGGGAGAAGGACTCAGTGTTGTCTGATCTCCGGCATCTCGGCATCTTGGTAGGAACTGAAATGTACTCTGGGCATTTAGGTTCCAATTTTAGCTGCCTTCATGCTGATTTTAGATGCTTCATGCTTGTTCACATCACAAGGAGCTGTTGCCCTAAATGACACGAACCACATGCAAGAGAAGCGTGATCAGATATGCCCAGGCCACAGACAGTTCCGCAAACTTCCGATCACTCTGTTAGTTACCCTTTTGGGAGGCAATTTGAGAGCCACATTTAATGAGGAAAAGCTCTTCTCTGGTACTTGGGAGGGACGGAAGTGATTTTGTCTCACTTACTTTTCTGTAGTTACCTTCTCCCGGTCCTCCTGTGGTCGCCTACTCCCAGCCATGTGCACAGACATTGAGCACCGATCTGCAAGGCAGGGACAGAGACGAAGTGGAGGGAGCCAGCGCCCCCAGGAGGTGTGAGCCCTGAGTCCCCACATGGAGAGGCTCGGGAGCTTGTGTCTGGGCCCTTGGGGCAAGTGTGAGCACCTGTCAGCCCTGGACAGGAACGGGGATAGTCCCACGTGTGCCCTGCCAGTGGACATGCAGAAGCGGCTCCTGAGCCCACCGTGACAGTCACTTTTCCCGCTATGGGTCATCCACTCAGACACAGGTCTGGCACGCAGGGCAGGGGTGGGGAGAGGGCACTGCCGTAAGGAGGGCTCTGAAGTCAACACGAGACTCTTCCATCTGGAGTGTGATCCAAAGGGCTCTCCCAAGCCCCGGGGCCCGAGCTCCAGGGACAGACACACGGCCAACGTGTAAAGCGCTGGGCAGCAATGGGCAGCTTGAAGTCATTAGACTGAGTGAAATCCCAGTGAGCCTCGCAGCTGACACCTGAGCTCTCCACTGGCAGCTGAAGTCCTAAGAAGTGCACTGAAGACGGGCCAGAAGAGAGTGTGAAAAAACCTAAAAGGAATAAGAAAATGTTTTGAAGAGGAGGAGGTTTTTGAAAAGGAGCCTTGACAAGTGTTGCGGGATGATGGATAATCCAGTTGGCTGCGCGTCCTTCGGATGCAGGTGGTGAGCAGAGCTGCCCGTGGTTAGTACTACCCCGGGCTGCAGCGGGTTGGGAGGGGTTGCTTGCTGCACGCTAGTGCTTCTGAGTCCTTTTTGACTGTGACTTACCCCAAGAAATACATTCACATCCTATCCTAGAATCACACTCAGACACACACACAAACACACATGTCTGCAAAGGTACACGCACATTTATAAACACATAGAACCTCAATAAAAATTTCATGAAACAGTACTTGCTCTTTCTACACATTTTGACACGTTCTATTCTATTGTATTGTATTCTATTCCTATCTGATCCTTTCATTAACCCGTTAAAGCACTACTACTTAGCATTTTATCAAATGGATTTCGAATGTTTGAGATACTGTCCACTAATGTTCTGAAACCATCATTATAGGTCTTGAGCAGTGTACGTGTGTCCTGGGTTGCAAAGTAAAATGTATTTCTTACTTGGGGTTGTGGTCAAAAAACACTTGAAAGCCACTTCTCCTGTCCCATCCTACAGCGCTGGGAGCCCCGATCCTCTTCCAGATAGGGAAGTGCCCTGAAGAAGGCGCGAGCTGGGGAGAAGAGGGAATCACACCTGCAAGAGTTGAAAAAGATGAGCTTATACTCCAGCCACCAGTCGGGTCTGCACCTTCTCCATCTGGACACTCCTTCAAAGACACAAAGGTGTCAGCAAACTATGGCCCCGGGGCCCTGTCTGGCCTGCCGCCTGTTTTGGTGGGTGGAGTTGCATGGAACACAGCCACACCCACGGCTTTACCTGCTGTAGGGGCCTGTGTTTGTGCTGAAGAGTTGCAGCAGTCCAGAGGGCCTCCAAAGCTTGCACTATTTACTAACTGGCCCTTTACAGAAAAAATATGTCTCCCCATCAGTACCCCGGGATGTGCCTGGAAACCACGCCCTGGAGCCCTTCCCCAGACGCCTCTCAGGCTGCTGTGGCACCTCTCCTGTCCTGTTCTTGATGGTCGTTACCCTGGAGTAGCAATTTTGGGGTCAATGGTGGGCATTGCAGACAGAATCTCCCTCCCCACGTCCCACACTCCTGAGAAGTGGCTTGTGCTTCGGGTTGGGTTATCTGCAAGCAGAGATAGAGCTTGGGGCACATGATTAACTCCCGTGGAAAGAAAGGGGAGGCAGCAGGACTGGGCAGAAGAAAAACTGAACTGCAGTGTGGGCCCGAGGAGGCCTCAGCCCACCTGGTGGGAAATGCTGGAACTGTCCTGGGTGCATCACTCACAGCCCCGCCTCGCTCAGTCACTGATGCGGGCGTGACCTCAGGTGATAGGGCTCTCTGCAGCCTAAGCAGACCCCAGGGAGCTGCAGCGGAGGCTGTCTGAGGGCCATCCTCCTGCCGCAGGGCAGCAAGTCCTTCCTGGGAGGGCAGTCTGGGCTACTCCTCCCACGGTCCTGCACATTTTACTTCTGGCCACTTGCCGGACTTCTCCATGCATCTGGGGAGCAGCTCCTCCACGGTTCTGGTGTGCCCCTCTTCCCGCAGGGAAGCTTAGAGGAGGGAGATAGTGGGACACATTACATCCCCACGGCTGCAGCAGTGGTGTCAGGGCTGGAACTGACCCCTAGAATGGTGACGTAGAGCTCTCAGCCTGGAGTCCCTCATCCTCAGCTGCCACTGCTGCAGTCTTGGTGTTCTACCTGGTGGCGTGACTCTGCCCCTCATTCCTGAGGGGTCAAAGTCCTGGTCGCCATGCTCTTCTCCAAGCTGGGTTTGCTGCACCTGCCCACCCACAGTCACAGTTAGTAAGGGCCTACAAAGAGGCGACCAAGTGAGTCACCCAGAGCCCACACACACTCGTTCCTGTGGCCATGTGTCTTGGCAGGCCACCCTTTTCCTGGTGATCTGGGGCAGGGTGGTGACTCCTCTCCTTGCACACCAGGGCCCCGGAGTGCCCAGTGGCTGTCGAGCTTATAATTCACGAGAACCTTGCTCTGGTCCCCTAGTGAAAGTGTGCCTTTTTGGGGACCAAGACCTCCGACCCGGCAGAGCCCAGCGTTACGGGCATGGGAACAAACTCTGCTCCAGTGGATCACTGGGAGTGGGGGTCCCCACTGCGTGCCAGCAGCATCCCCTCAATGGTGATGATTAAAAATGTCTCCAGACGTTGCCAAACGTCCCCTGGAGGGCAAAACTGCCCCTGGTTGGAGTGCAGACAGGAGGGTGTCTCTCACGTCGTGCTCCGTGGCCTGCATGAGTGCCGCAGATGGGAAACGAATGAAACAGGGATTCGTCCTGGGAGCTGTGGCTCCTCTGACCACTTCTGGGATCTCACTGACGGCATTATGACAGCCTGAGGTAGCTGAAGAAGAAAGGTCTGTGATGAGAACGGCAGCCACAGAGAGCAAAGCCCCGGGGTCCCTGGCCCGCCCTGGGCACCTTCCGAGCCTTCGCCCCACCATCGAAAAGGGCAGAGGCCCGTGTGCAGCCGGGCCCCCCAGCCCCCTCCCCGAGCTCATTGCCGGTGGCTGGCAGGGAAACGAAGCGCAGTGTCTTCCCCACATTTCAAGATGTTGTCTTGACTTGGCCATTGTTACCCCATGGAAACTTCTCACGAATGGATTTTGGATGTTCTTTTCCAGACATTGGATGAGACAAGCTCTGAGATTTGGCTGAGAATCAGAGAGAAGCCTCTGTTAATTGCCCCTAAATTACCTGGGACTTTTGGGATGCCGAAGACAGAAAATATATTCCGTAGACACATCCTGAGAAATCATTTCCATCTGAGGCCGTTTGGATCAACCGAGTTGCCAAGAAAGGGATGATGCACCTATTTCCAGTTGAGCTTTCCCAAGAAATGGACACAGCAGTTGCAATATTTCATAACCTCCTTCAGGTCATTAGTTTTGGGCATGGTCCCTGCTCCTTTCCAGGCGGTTCTGAGGCAATGAGAAAACCACAGTTATGTTCAGAGTCTGTGGTCCCGAAGGCGCCACACAACACATGTGTGGATTGTTGACACCCTACCAGGTGACGGGGGCCTGAGTCTACGGACATGAGGACCAGGTGCACAGACCTCTCTGTGCCGCCTCTCAGCCTCTTCACAGCCTTGATTACGAAGGTCGAGTTTCGGCAGCGGCCAGGAACTCGCCCCACTGTCTCTATGGAGCTGCGGCTTTTCCCTTTTCCCCTTTCTGGGAGCCCCCAGCCAGCAGCTGCTGTGGCTGGTGCACGCGGACCATGCTGCTGGGGACTGCAGCCCGTCTTCTGTGTGTTCTTGCTGTTCTTTTCTGCTTTTTATTTCATCTTCACTGTGTCCTTCAAAGACATCTTACCCCTCATTCTTCCAACATCATCTATGGCGCCGTACTGTGCAGGCCTGGTACACGCAGACCGCTTGCTGAGTGGCCTAAACCCTTCCACTCCTGTCCTTTGACCTGTTTCTGCTCCAGGGACCTCTTCCAACTCCTGGGCCTTGGTTCTCCCGTGTTCCCTGGTCACGTCTGCTCTCCGGGAGCTGCTCTGACTTGCCTCCTACTGTGTGTTCCTCCAACCCCACGTGCTTTTCCTCCCAGACACACAGACAGACAACACTTCCCAGCCTCCCTTGCAGTTGGGTGGGCTGCATCACTGAGTTCAGCCAATGCAGGCACGAGTGAGGCCCATTACCTGCGGGCCTAGACTCTAAGAAGCTTCCCGAATGTGATCTTCTACCTTCTCTCCTTCCCTCTGCCCTTCATCATGGGCTGTTTTTTCTTCTTTCATGCACTCGTCGTGTTTACCTTGACACCCAGGCTGAGCTTTCTTAGGCATACCTGGGGAATTAACAGATGCTTTAATGAAGCCACACTTCCTCAGCAAGCTCCTGGACCTGTGCATCCCAGTCCTCCTGGGGGCTGTAAACCTGCTCACCTGCAGCTCACCTGCCGCTCACCTGCGTCTCACCTGCCGCTCATCCGTTCCCCCGTCCTCTGACACACTCAGCTCACGCTAGGTGGGCACATCTGCTGCCTTTGGTGTCTGGGCCTGCTCTGATCAGCACACGGCATCTGTTTCCCAGGCAAAGCAGCACTGGCTGCGGTGGCTAGACGTGGGATTGGGTGGGCACACAGAAGAACACAGACATCATGTCAACAGTAGTCATAATAGTAATTAATAGTCAGGATACTCATCATCTAGCTGCAGTGGCAATGCACTTGAAAGAATACTCTTTGGGTGTATTTTTTTAGTGTCCTAGATGGGACAGGAAGATTGGGCTTTTGAAGATATCAAAGAAACTGGAAAAGGACCAGTCTGTGACCAACATTGATTCGCTCACTCTAATGACTACTTGGTTTCTAAACTTGGCAACATAGGACTTTCCAGACATTTTTTTTTCAAAGTGGTTGAAAAGAAAAGTGGAAATGTGGAAAACGGAACGATGACACCTCCAGGTGGGGCCACCTGACCGCGGCTGGCTCTGCCCTGCCCGGTTGTTAAGGATCCACACAGGCCGTGCAAGGATTTTAAGAAATGCTGCCCATGCACTTTGGGCACGTGCACATCTGGCTCCAGGCTTGTGCTCCGACCCTCACAGCCCACGTGTCTCCCTGGCCGTGGGGACAGCTTCCGCCGTCGTCCCTGCTGGATCAGGTGGGTGTCCCTCGTTCCCTCCACGTTCCAGTCTCTCTCTCAAAACTTAGCGTTTATTCCAGGCTCTCTCGCACTGAGGTCCTGTTCTTTTCACTGCAGTAAGGAGTTTACCCAAGCGTCCATCCTGCCGGGGTCCAGGGGCCCAGCCACCTGCTGACAGACTTGAATACTGAGGTTACCCTACCTGGGCCTTGAATTCAGGACAGAGGCAGGACATGAGCTGGACGCCTGGATTAGCCGCCGGTGCCTGTGGCTGGGTCCTCCAGATGCCTGTCCAGACTTCCAACCTCTCAGCATTTGCAGCTGGGCCTAAGGCAGAGCCCGTGGGTTGGCTCCGGTGCATGTGTTTCCCATTTCCTGTAATAACGGAACTCCCAATTTCTGATGGGACTTGGCTGCCCAGAATAAAGACATTCCCAGCCTCCCCGGCAGCCCCCACGTGTGCAGATGTAACGGGGGCTCAGGATCAGGGGTCAGCAAACCTGTCCTGTAAAGCACTAGCTAGTAAATATTTTAAGATTTGCGGGCTCTTCAGTCTCTGTCGTGGTGCTCCCCTCTGCCACTGTAGTGTAAAGTAACCCCAGGCAATACCTAGAGAATGAGCATGGTCGGTTGTTTGCCAGTACAACTTTATGCACAAAAAGAGGCTGTGAGTCAAATTTCACTCAATGGGCTTGTGGTTTGCCAGCCTCTGCCCTAGCTCGAATACCCCAAGCAAGGCAGAGCAAGAAGACAGAAGGGGTCCAGGTCCCCAACACCTTGAAGTCCCATATCTGCTCTGGACTGCTTCCATCAGGCTTCTGTGAGAGAGAAATAAATGTCTATCTTGCTTAAGCTACTGTTTTCATTCTCTGGTTGTAGTAGATTAAAGACAGCTCCATAATCTTTGCTACTCCCACTGGGAAGTGGGATCTAATTCCCTTGAATCTGCCTAAATAACTTCTTTGACCAATAGAGCCTTGTGGAAGTGGTGTTCTGGGACTTCTGAGATTAGGCCACAAGAAGCCTTGCAGCTTCCACCAGAATCCTGGGACACCATCTTGGATCACTGAGCTGTCATGAAGGAATTCGGACCGTCCTGAGACTGCCATGCCAGAGGGGACTCATGGGTCTCTGTGGGACAGTACCAGCTGAGCCAGCCGCCCATCACCCCTGCCCAAAGCCCTCCTGGACCCTGCAGACAGCTCCGCACTCCTGAGTGGCCTCTGCTGACACCGCGTGGAACAGAAAAGATCATCCAAGCTCTGCTGGAATTTCTGACCCATGGAATTATGAGATACACCGAAATGGCTGTTTTGAGCCACTAAGTCTTGAAGTGGCGACGCCAGCGACTGGCCTCCATCGTGGGCTGCTCTCACCCTGTGCCTGGTCTGCTCCGCTTCTCTCCCCTCTTGCTCCTCTCCTGCCACATCGAGCTCCTGAGTAGCTAGGGCCACAGGTGTGTGCCACCACATCCAGATAATTTTTTAATTTTTCGTAGAGACAAAGTTAAATTAAATGACCACCTTGTTTTTATCCTATTTTACTCTACGCAGATAGACACAAAGAGATTTTTTGTTGTTGTTGTCGTTGAGACAGGGTCTCACTGTGTTGCCTGGGCTAGAGTGCTGTGGCGTCATCCTAGCTCACAGCAACCTCAGACTCCTGGGCTCAAGCGATCCTCCTGCCTCAGCCTCCCGAGTGGCTGGGACTACAGGCATGCGCCACCATGCCCAGCTAATTTTTTCTATATATTTTTACTTGTCTGGCTTATTTCTTTCTATTTTTACTAGAGACGGGGTCTCGTTCTTGCTGAGGCTGGTCTCGAGCTCCTTACCTCGAGTGATCCTCCTGCCTCAGCCTCCCAGAGTGCTAGGATTACAGGTGTGAGCCGCTGTGCCTAGCCCAAAGAGAATTTTGAGAATGCAAGTTTAAAAAGGAGGTTTTTGGTGGTTTTTCATAGGTTAGGGGAGAAAAGCTTGGTGGGGAATTAGACATCTATGAAAAGTGTTTAAAAAAGTGAAAAGTACTGTTGACTTTTTAATAAAAATAAAAGAATGCAATCCCAGTTCATCTCATTTTTTCTTGGACATTAACGGGGTGATAGAAAAATGACAGAACTGAGCGGGATATCCTCTAATGTGTGACCTCACAAGTAAGGAGCTTACAAGCAGTGTGAAAAATGCTAAGAAAATCGAAGTGTCCAGGGGTACCGCAGATGCTGTCTTTGGAAGTAGGGTTGGCACCTCCGGGCTAAAGATACAACTGCATTTCTGGGAAGATATCACTTTCTGGAGTTATCAGAGGCCCATTTTAAAGGAGGCCAAATCTATTATAATCCTCCTGATGGATTTTGCTTTGTCCTTGCCGTCCCTTTTAGAAATTTCACTTGGAATTTCTTGTGTTTGGAGTTAGAGCCCAGGGGCAAGACTTGAGTTTTAATATGGAATTCTTCCTTACTCCATTTCCTTACTGAATTTCCTTCTAAGGGAGAAGGCTGCCCCGGTGCCCTTCAACAAGCAGGAGTGGGATGGGCCTGTCTACCTGTGCCGTGATGTGTCCGTCCTGAGGACGACTGGGCGAGAACGGGGATCGGATACAAACCCAAAGCCAATATTTGTGAACACACAGCCGTGATTAGAAACGATGTCACAGCATGGCCGTGGTGCCAACATTTGGAATACAACAGCACTAGTGATGTACAGAAATCACACATATGTTTTTTGATTGCGTGTGCGATCGTGTAGCTGTCAAATCAAAGTGTAAAAACTTTTGTTGTTTCTAGGAAGCAAGAATTTGAGTATGGTGTTCAAAGAATTGAAGAAACTAAGCAAACACAAAGTTTTTTTTATGGGGTCCTTTTTGAGGAAAGAGCATAATTCTCTACCTGGCAAATCTCCACTCCTAGCATTTTGTCGGGTAAGTCAGTATAACCAGTGGACAGGAAGTCCTGGGTGGCTTCGTGATTGTTGCCACAAGGGTAACACTGGCATTTCTTAAAAAGGATACCAAGAACTGGTGGATTCTTTCGTGGTAATTCACCTGCTAGCTGGAAAGTGTGGGAATGTCTAAAAACAATTGCAAAATTTTCACCAATAATTTTTAACACGTTAACTGCCACGTGAGTTGTATTTAACTCACGCTAGTTTTGAGCCCAGAGTCTCATGAGGCACATGTAACTCACACGTCTCTTCGCCTGAGCCTCAAGAACTATTTTTCAAGTTGGATATAACTCACACACAGAAAACAATAAAAAAACAACAAATTTCTTATTAAATTAGAAAGGATCATTTTGTTTTTGAAGGTTTTATTCTATTTTCAAAATAAAACACCATGGCCCCAAGGAAAATATTTTTTTCCTAGTGTGGCAGTCAATGTGTTAACCTTCATACTTTTAAAAAACTATTGGAATAGTTTGATTTGATAAATCAATTTTTAAAATTTTTATTTCCTCTATGTAATAAAAACATTTGTACCCCCTTAATATTTCAGAAGAAAAAAGAAAAAATTTTTTATTTCCTTTTTTGCTTGTTATAAAAGTAATATTTTAAATACTTAAAGAAGCAAATATTCATTTAAGGTTTTTTTTAATGTTGTCATGTTCCTTTCTGGTATTTGTTCATATGTATACTTATTTTTAAGTGGTTGTACAAAATAATTTATATTTTTCTTCGTATTTATCATAAAGATTTCCCAATGTTCTATAATCTTTATCATTATAATTTTAATGACTAAATGATGTTAAAATGCATATCTACCACAGTTTACTTGACCATGGTGGGCATTTAGATTGTCTCCAATGTTGTGCTAAGATAGGAAACTTCAGTAAGCATCTCGCAGATGACTAAGATTTTTTGACCAACATCTACAGTAACCTCCCTTTGGAGCCCTGGCCACCATGATTTGTGGTGAAACTCCAGGCTGGCCCTGACTGCTGTCCCCCATCAAAGTTTACATCTCCCGTGTGCTTTTCTCTTGGTCCTGCTCTTGACTAGAGCCTTGAAATACCACCTTGGGCTACAGTGGCCATGCCAGTCGGCTTCCACCAGGCTAGGCTGTGCTAACAAACGACCCCCACATCTCAGCGCTTCCAACAACAGACGTTTACTTTGACTTGTTTTAGCTGCTGATGTGGCTCTGTGCTCTGTTCCATGTCTTCTCCACCAGGATGAAGGGACCACCCCTCGCTTGGTGACATGAGAAGGGAAGAGGCAATGGCTGATCCACATGATGGCTCCTAACACTTCTGCTTGGATGCGTGTACATCACATCCACTAACATGCCACTGACCAAGGCATGTCACTTGCCCAAGTAAGTGTCACTGGGTCAAGTATCCTTGACCACCCATAGCAAGTGTCTTAGTCCACTTTGTGCTGGGTAATTCATAAGGAACAGAAATTTAGTGGCTCATGGTTCTGGAGGTTGAGAAGTCCAAGACCAAGGTGGGAGGCAGCATCTGGGGAGGGTCTTCTTGCTGTGTCATAACATGGCAGAAGGCATCACATGGGCCAGTGAGACAGCAGGAGGGGGCTGAATTCATCCTTTTATAATGAGCCCCTTTCCATGATAAAGGCTAATCCATTCATGAGGGAAGAGTGTCATGACCTAAACACTCCTAAAGCTTCCACTTCCCAACACCTCCACAGAGGGACCAAATTTCCAACACGTGAACTCTGGGGACACATTCAAACCACAGCAGCAAGTTATATGGCAGTGGACCCAGATGTATGTTCCTCTTGTAGGGAGAGGAGCAAATAAGTGAGGACAATAATACCATTTATCCCAATGTAAAAGACCACTTTAAGCCTCGGTAATATACAAATTTCAACAATTTTTTAAAATGTTAAAATACCAAAGAATGAGTAATCCTAGAAACCTTAGGTTCTGTGGCAAGCCAGAGGTCAGGAGACTTTCGACATGCTGGGATGCTGCAAATCACTCTGCCGATGAGCAAGGCAGACGAACCCCGCAGACTGGAAAGCAAGTTTGTTAATTGACTTGTAGCTCTTTAATGGCAGACAGAATGAACAAGGGCTTAACCCATGAGACAACGGAAAGTCTTCCAACAGCCCCGCCGTAGGAATAAGTAAGGAAGAGAAGCTATTTCTAGAAGTAAACTGGCCTTAGAAAATCTCATTATGAACACACTAAACCATTTTGGGATGTGTATTAGGGATTAAGTTGGGTGTAGCTGAGACCCACAATAAATGGTTTCAGGAAGACAAAATGTATTGTCCTCTCAGAGAGAAATCCAGAGGTGAGCAGCCCAAGAGCACTGCTCCATGAAGACCTCCAGCCCCCAGGCACTTTCCCTCCTGCCCTGCATTTCTGTGGTGTGACCCATGTCCTCGTGGTCCAGGACGGCACCATCACATTCACATCCAGGCAGCAGACCTGAGGAAAGACGAAGAGGAAAAGCAGGCTAAGGACATGGCCAGCAGTCTCCTAAGAGAGGTTCCCAGAAGCTGCCATGGGGCACTTCCCCCTCACTCCATTGCTCACATGACCCCCTTAGGTGCCAGGGAGCCTGGGAAATGTAGCCTTTATTCTGAGAGATTTTATGGCCAGCTAAAAACTTTACGATGGCAGAAGTAGAGTATGAACATTGGGGATCCAGCCAACAGTCTTTGCCACAGAATGTTATTCCATAATCTCTCCATGCCATGTTCTGGGCGTGTTTCTACTTTCAGATCCACATGTGTTCACACTGCCTGGATGTGGGGCGCACTTTGTGGCAGCAACAGGATGCTCACGTCACTCTAGAGCTTTCTTCCAGTCAGAGAGCACAGAGTCTTAGGTTGGGTAATATTTGTGGGGAGGAGTCTTCTAAGTTTATGCTGAGTAAGTTGATAATATTAACATTGTATCCTCACTGAGATGCCTGAAACTATCCAGAAAACCATCAGGGACCCATCAGGCAATAGAGCTTAAGAAGGGGGCATGGTTATGATGCATGGTTAACAACATAGCTCGTCTCTGGGAGGTGGGGAGGGAGATTGTTCAGAACGTATCATAGGGCATTCGTGAGTAATATGGTTGGAATGTTTTTGTCCCCTTCAAAATTAGTGTTGAAACTTAATCCTCAATGCAGCAGTATTGGGAGGCGTGGCCTTTGGGAGGTGATTAGGCCATGAGGGCTCTTCCTCCATGGATGGGACTAGTTACCCTTATAAAAGGGCTTGACAGAGGGAGTTTGTCCCTTTTGCCCTCTGCCTTCCCAGCAGAGGACGCAACCTCATCAGACACAGACCAGCTGACACCTTGATTTTGGATTTCTCAGCCTCCAGAACTGTGAGGAATAAATTTATATTCTTTATAAATTATCCAGTTTCAGATATTTTGTTACAGCAACACAAAATGGACTGAGACAATGAGTTACTGTCTTGTATTATCTTTTTATGGATTGATGGCTTATTACTATCACTGATTTGGAAGATTCTCAGGACTGGAAGTATTATGTATATTCTTTTTATTTCCATTTTGCATTTCAACACTGATTCTGTGACACCAACTGGGTGTTTTACACTCAGTTCAATGCTGGCACTCTCTACCTGGACTTAGCATTAGATTCTACAAGTTGAAGGGCAAGGTGCCCAACAAGAGTGCCCTTACTTTAGATTCCAGCTACAAGTGGGCTCCCCGGGCTACTTGCACTCTGTCTATCTTGGCTGTGAATTTGTGGATTCCCACAACCCACCCGCCAAGGGAAGGTAATTTGCTAGAATGCCATAGAGCTCAGGAAAGTGTTATATTTATGGCGGCCATTTATTATGTAAAAAACCAAGGAACAACAATATGAAGAGGCACAGGGGGCGGCCAGGTCTGGGAGGGCCCAAGCCTAAGGGCTTCTGTCCTGTGGAATCAGGGGGCACCACCCTCCCAGTATATTGAGGTCTTTACCACCCAGAAGCTCCTCCTAAACCTCAGTGTTTGGAATTTTTATCAAGATTTCATTACATGGGCATGATAGATTAAATTATTGACCACATGATTTAACTCAATCTCCAATTCTCCCGCCTCTCCAGAGGTCCGGAGTGGGGCATGCTTGCTCTTCGAGGTAAGGTGAGCCCCTCCCATGGAATTATCTAAGGGCCCACCTGAGCACTGCGTTAGCGGAAACTCAGGTATGGCTGGAAGGGGCTCATTATGAACAACAAAAGATGCTCTTATCGGGAAATTCCAAGGGTTTTGAAGCTCTGTGCCAGAAACTAGGAACAAAGACTAGAAACATTCTTTATTATATTTCACCTTTGCCCCTGGAATAGGACCTGGAGTAAAGGGCATTCAAATGCTTGATGTTTCTGTGTAATGAACTAATAAGGCTTATTGTGGCTTGTATTTAAAAATCATATATTATTATTTTTACAAATAAATATTTAAAGGTAATAGATTAAGTCTCTTTACAAAAAGACCAGAGAATGGATGTGCACTGAGAGAGAGAACAAGGCCTATCTGCTCCTCAAGGAAATGGTCTTACCTTGTTTGTGTCTCTGGGCTGCATATGAAAATGCTGGAATTATTTGATTATTCAGACAAATGGGGAGCACGAAGGGCAGAGGGGGCCCAGCACGCCCACCCCTGTTACAGGCCCACCCTGGAATCCTGTCTCAGCGGAGGCTACTGGTGTGAATAATCTCCGCCTGTATCCATGAAATATTAACAATCCGAGCTAGCCAGGGACCCGTCTGTGGTGTTTATGAATTTTTCCATATCCCCCACTATGTATAATGTAAACAGGAATGTAACGATGGGGAAACTGTCAAATGTCGAGTAAATCTGGCATCAAATACAATGACCAGTGAACTGTTTTAATAAATTTAATATTGCAGTGACACAAATGTATTGAGAACATTCTCATTAATTTGAGAAATTACTGAGAAGACAGCCCACGGTCGCTGTGTGTATTCCTGTCTGTCTGTCCGGCTTTAACCCCCTCTTCCCTTCATTTGCTTTCTGCCCTTAAGGCGGCAGCAACACAGACACCTTTTCTCACGTCACCTGGGCCTCCTGCAGAAGCCAGCTGGGGTCCCGTGGGGCACAGGGGACAGGGCAGCGTCACGTGTGGACGCCCGGCCTGGAGGAGGTGCTGCCCTGCCGCAGTGGCCGAGGGCAGCCTGGGGTCACTGAGGGAAAACACGGGGACGACCACTCGGGAAAGGCTTCATTATTAATAACGAGATCAAAATTTGAAACGGGGAACTGTTAAGTGGGAATAAGTATGAAAATTAAGCTTTCCCAGTTGTCTACCATAGGCCATCGCTCTTTGGTCAGAGGCTGAAAGTCCCCTTTAAAAGGTTTAAAAACTGATAAAACAGAGGCAAGAATAACAGTTATAAAATTATCATGGGGTTGGAATTCCGCAGGCTGCCGAGGGCCCCGTCTGGAATATCATGGTGTGTCCTGCTAAGAGCCAATGGGCTGCTGTCAGCTGCTTGCTGGGCTGCCCCTGAGAGACACTTCAGAGAGGACATAGGCCTCTGCTCTGCTCCTTCCAACCTTCCAGCCTCCATCCTTCCAGCCTCCATCCTTCAGCCTCCTTCTTTCCTGCTGCCGTTTCCCATGGGAACTGACACAATTCCAGCCACTTGCTTCTGGCTCTTTTCTTCCCAGGGCCTGGAGCAGCTGGCACCTCACCTCCCAGATGGCCCCCAGCCAGCACCCCTGTGGCCACCCCTAGTTCATCCTGGTGGGGTTCTGAAGTCCTCAGAGAGGGTGGAGCCCCCAGGGGAAGTGAGCATAGCTTCCTTCAAAGGTCGGGAAGGCTGGTGCACCTAGGAGGGGGGGGCTACTGCCAAACCTAGAGGGTTTTAGTTCAAATTTGACTCGTATAAATCACACAACTCTTGCGACTTCAAAAAATTGTATCTTGCTTCACTTCTAGTTCTTCAATTATCAATACTTGTCAAAGGCTCTGAGAACACGTTGCGTAAGCCGCTGAGGGCTCTGAGGCTGGAGACACGGGAGATGGATGCCCCGTGGTGAATTAAATCAGTTAATGTCACCAACTCAGATGACGATCGCTCAACCGCTCACCCTCTGGAGGCCTCCAGGGAGCAGCTGCTCCACAAGCTGGATTGCTCTGCTGATGGGGGCAGGTGTCTCTCCGCCTCATTCCCCTGTGCTTAGGTTATGACTGTCCCCAAGTCTTCCTGCTGATTACGTCAAAAACCTGAGTGGCTTTGCTCACTTACTCAGGGTGGGCTTGTTTCCACAACATAGCAGAGAGTCCTCTTTCTGTATTTCCAAGGAGGGGCTGCCTCCTCCCAAAAGGAGGAGGCCCCAGACAACCTGGATCAACTTTTAGATACCAAAGTTGCGAGCTGTTTTTCAGTTGCTGTGGACCCCCAGGTTGCAGGGTGCGTAACCTGGGCATGGTCAGGTGAACCAAGTGTGCACCCACGGGTGGAACCTGAGTGCTCGGACTGAGGAGCAGGGACAGAACTGAGAAGTGGACACCCCGTGGCAGGGCCCAGGATCCAACCAGATTGTGTCCTGGCATCACCCCATGGCTGGATCCAGTCAGATCACGCCTTATTACACACTGACTATAAAACCAGCCCAACCCCCTTGTTTGGGGACACGCTGCTTTGGGAACTACCCCCAATGTGCTCCTCACTTGTGCCAATTAATAAACTCCCCTTGCTGTAACTACCTTGGTTGTGTCTACTGACTTGATAGTCCCCAAGAAAATGAACCCCTTCCTTTGGGAGGTAACACGTTGAGCAGTGACACCCCTCAGCAAACTGAGATGTAGATGCCAGATGTCCTTCAGGGCTACCCTGGAAAAGACTCCGTGCCATCCGGACCAGGGGAAGCTGGGTCTGCAGAAGGGGCCGGTAGTGACACTGCCATGGGCTGGTTTCTGTTCAGACCTCACCAGGGAGCAACTTAAGGTGAGGTCCCCCTGTTCCCGCTGATGTGCAGGTGGCAGCAATGCTGTTTGCTTGTACTTACAGGCCTTCCCTAGGCTCAGACCGAAGCTTTCCATCTCTTTGCTCTAACTCTGTATGCCATAGAGCATTCTGTAGCCCTCATGCCATTTAGGTGACAAAAACAGCAGGAGCAGTCACAAACTACATATAGTTCAAAAAACAAATAGGGGTTTTGATTAAATTACAAGATTTAGTTATATTTTAACTAATTAGAACATGTTCAACATAGACTCCCATGTTTGAAAAAAATGAATGAAAGGAAACTTACAAATGAACCCTCTGCCAGATGACTATTAGGTTAAAAAAATATCTAAAAAATATACTATTTTAAAAATTGCAAGATTCTCTTACTCCTTTAGTCATTTTATGATTTTCCCTTAGGCAGTTATACCATCTACTGACCTTCATATTCCCTGCAGTCAAGTTTTTCCAAACTTTTCTTTTATATGCTATGTGAGGACTGTATCTCCTTCCCTTCTACAACGGTCTGATCTCCCACTAACCAGGGATAGGCAACAACCTTTGCCCTCGTTCAAGGCTGACTCAAACCATCCTTGCATTCCTGCACCAACTGCGACATTACAATAATTTATTTTGTTTTTTCATACTACTGAACTCAATTTGCCAATATTTTTAGGCTTTTGTATATTTTCATAAATGAGTTTGCACCAATTTATTTTGTATTGTACTCCCCTATAAAGCCACTGGGGTCTGGTGTCTTTTGGGGGTAAGGCTTTTAATTCCTAGATCAGTGCTTTCAATAGTTGTATTTATTTGGGTTTTCTATAACTTCTTGAATAAACTTTACGTTAATGTTTATATTTAACTTAAATTTGTTTGTAACTTTATTTACATTTTTATAGAAAAGTATCCAAGTTTCCAAACTTGTTGGCAGAAAGTCGTTCCTGGTATCTTGTTCTGATTTTTAAAATCTTTATGGTATCTACTTTTGCATTGTTGATATCAGTTATTGTGTTGTTTTTTCTCTATGCCTACATGAGTCTGGCTAGATGTTTGTCTGTCCTAGTTTTTACAAAGGATCAGCTTTTGTTTTTGTTGATCTTCTCTATTAATCTTTGTTTCCTTTTTCACCAATGCCTGATTTTATCTTTATTATTTATATCCTGCACTTTCTTTATTCTTACTTTATTGTTCTTTTTTTCAAGCTTTTTTTCCCCCCAGTCTTTTCAAGCTTTTTGAATGGGGCAGTTAATCCATTGGTATGAATTCATTTATTTTGTGTTTTTAATGAATGCTTGAAGGCAATACATTTTCTTTTAAGTACTATTCGTAAAAGAAATTGAAATACTTTCATTTCTGTTCTAAATAATTTGCAATTTCTATTACAGATTTTGCTTAATGTGGCATTATATGAGTACAATTTTATGTTTCCAAATATATTTATTTAAACAGCATTTAATTGTGGATTTCTAATGTGATTGCAAGTTTGTCAGAGAAAAGTCTCTGACATTTATTAACACTTCTTTTGTACTAAATGTGTGGTCTTTTTTTTTTTTTGCAACTCTTTGATGTGTACTTGAAAAGAATGTATTATTCTTCCTTGGGTAAATTATACTAATATCAATTTATAATATTAGATCAAGCTTTCAGATTTCATGGCGGAAAGCGTTTACAGCCCACCTGACCTTTATTGATCTGATTAACTCCTGAGGGAGGCACGTCAGGTCTACCACCACGGTTACGGATTTGTCAACTTCTCTTCATAATTCTGAACTTTTTTATTTTGGGACATAGCCATGTTGGTTTGTGATCACTATATCTTTGTTGGTGAATCATACTTTATACTTTAAAGATATCATTGTCAAAAACGATTTATCTTTCACACACTGAATTTTAATTTCAGTGGCACTTCAGTGCCTGAATGGAACAGCCAACCCCGTTTATTCATAGCACTCAGCAGACACACGTGGTGGCAAGTGTGTGGGAGGGAATGTCTCCTCCAGCCCACACCTGGTGTTACAGATGCTTTCCTGGAACATCACAGGCAACGGTGTGTGTGGCAGTTGCTGTCACCGAGTGACTGCATTCTCACTTGAAATGCATAGGTATCTTGTTGTGAATGCAGAGGTTTCAGTAGGTTTTGCAACAAATCACACCGTAAGCAGTGAACCCACGCCCTTCCAGGACCAGATCAGCTCAACTGTCGTGAAGGGTCCCTGGCCTGCCCAGGGCTCCGCAGCCCCCAGCCTGCAGGTTCCTCCTTGGCTGCGGCTTGCAGCTGCTTTTGGAGGAGCTAGGAAACACGGGTTTGGTTTTCTTTGCTAATCCTTCCAGCCAGGGCTACTATTCTGATGCTTTGACTATTGAAGCATGGATTAGCTTTCTAAGCTGATGAGGTTCATTGCATAAGTCCTTTCCCTTCACTCAAGGGAAACAGAAAAGCAGGTCCACCGGAGAGTGTCCGATTTGGTGCTAGATGCTGTTTCTGCTGGAGCAGGGGCTCAGGTTCTGTAGCAGATACCCACAAGCCCGAGTGAGGAATGGTTCAGGGTCCTTCCTTCCATCACATGTAGACGGAACCTCTCTCAACTCAGCTACATCTGCTCAGCAAGCACCTTAGAGACACAGGGCTGACGCAAACAAGGGCACAAGCAACCATATTGCACATGGACCTTTTTTCAATGAAGTCATGATTTTATTTTTCTTAAAAAACCCAAAAATATAAACTCTATTTTTTATAAAGTATATTGGCCTCAAGCAGGAAACAAAAGAATTAAAGCAGATATTTCATGAGTGCCCTGAATTTTGGCATCGTGGTGTCCTGGTTTGAGTTTTTCTAAGAACAGACCCTGAGAGGGGGGTTTGAATCCAAATCATTTATTTTGGGAGGTGTAGGAAAAGCCAGCAGGGAGTCGGGAAGTGATTACGAGAAAGCGAAGCAGCCAAGAGAGGGGTGCTATTAAGCCAGTTACTGTGGTGGATGGCTGGAGTGTCATCCGGGCAGACTGGGAACAATTTGGAAATGGTATGAAACTCGTACCTCCGATTTATCCCCTACTCATCTGCGGGGAGGACTCTGGACGGAGTTTCTCAATGAGGGGGGTTCTTGGGGGTGTTAATGTCTGGCACCTGGGGCCTGAGGCACGGGCCCCTCTTCTCCAGGGGCAGGAGAAAGTGGCTGGGCACAGAGCAGCAGGTGCGGCTCGCGGGAGCCCCCGGAGTCAGCTGGGCACACAGAAGGGCCCGAGGGCTCTGCTCCGTAGTATCAAGGGCCCGAGCTCACCTGACTGGAAAGGCACCATGATTGACACAGAAATGTCTCCACGTGGGACAGTGTGGTCCCTGTGGCTCACAGAGGCGTCTTTTTGTGCAGGTGAGCCATGCTGCAGAGGCAGGCCCCAGCCGGGCACGCCCAGGGAACTGCTCCTGTAGCCTGGGCACCAAGAGAGGGGGCAGGAGTCCTCCCAGCCGGTGGGGCTCAGCATTCAGAAACCAGGGCCAGGCCTTGTAGGCCATGGGACCCTGTGGAGGGGTCGAGAGGTGGGCAGATTTACACTCAGGAGAGCTTATTCAGGGTTGCAGTAAGCAGATAGGGTTAGAGAAGCAAGAGGAGTGGCAACCCTCAGGGTCGTGCTGGGAGGCTTGTGCCTGGTTAATTGCAGCCATCTCCCCAGCCCTGGCCACCATCTGAACTTGTCTGAGTGAGTCCTTGGAGCAACGTTGCAGGCCAAGACCCGGTGCTCTGGCCCAGGCCCCACTCTGGCTGGGCCCCTCTCACAGGGTGAGGAGTCCCGCCGCCAGCAAACGTGCCCAGCCAGAGCCTGCGTCCCTCCTCTAGACCACGGACCTGGCTGTCAGGCCCTGGATGCCTCTGAGCTGCTGCCAGGGCAAGTATGGGCCTCCTTCCACCGAGTCCCCACTGGCGTGTGCTCCCCAGCCTGGAACGGGACAGCCCCACAGGGGCTATTCCAACGGAAGGGGCCGAAGCCTTGCTGTGCAAGCTGGGTGTCCACAAGCACCTGCAGGCTGCCCTTAGAAGGATGGAGGGAGGCTGGGAGGAGAGAAGGAACAGGCCTTCACCGTACCGTTGCCCCAGGTCCTGCTGAAGGGCACGAAGGTGACCCCCTGGGCTTAGGGGGAAGGGCTGTGCCCGCAGGCGCTCCAGCCCCGTTCCCTTTGTTACTTCCTAGACCGAGGGGTGCGTTCGCTTCGCGGGTATCAGGCCAATAGACACAGACAGGTGGTTACAGCAAGGGGGTTTATTACTTGGCACAAGAAAGGAGCACACTGAGGGTAGTTCCCAAAGCAGCGTGTCCCCAAACAAGGGGGCTGGGCTGGTTTTCTAATCAGAGGATAATGAGATGTGATCTGAGTGGATCCTGCCACGGGGTGACCGCTGCTTAATTCAGTCCCAGCTCCCAGGTCAGCGCACGCTTGGTTCATCTGGGCGTGCTCAGGTGACGCGCCTTCAATCCGGGGTCCATGGCAACTGAATGACAACTCACGACTTTGTTACATACAGTCGCGCCAGATTGGTCTGTGGTTACACCTTCTTCAACCATGGCAGTCCTGCCTGTACCTGTTTTATTTACAGCCTCTGGGGTCAGATACAGTTTGAATAATGACTCTGAGGCTGAGGAAAGAAATACACTTGCAATACCCTTGGCCTAAATAAGCTTCCCTGGCTTTTCCAAGTAGAGAATTCAATTTGAAAAGGCTTAGCAAGGGGCACGGGAAGCGTCGCCAAAGCCCCCCACCCTCACATTTCTTCCCCCACTGCTGGATCTTTGGCAACAAAGTGAGGTTTGTCCCCTCCACATTTCTGAAACATTTTTAAGGGCTTTTGATCTTGTTGTCACCACCTCTCACTCTGATTTCTTGTCCCCGTGAATCCTGATGGCTTTCACAATCTGCCATCGGCGGTGATGCTCTGTTTTCTCAGTGCTGACTTCAAGTTGGGACACAGCCCTTTGCCTTTAAGTCCCCTAGGCAAGTGCAGCCAAGGCCGCCATGTGTAGCAAAAGGAGGTGCCCTGCCACCAGCAGCTGGGCTTTGGGAACAGGAGGGGCTGAGGTTCCTCTGTCCCTCCCGCCCACGAAGGAATGCACTCCCCGGCTTGCTCTTCAGGGTCTTGCCTGCTGTATGTTGCTCAGACGCCGCCCCCAGTTCTGCCCCACACTATCTCACATCTCCTGCCCTCTTACTACTTGCTGGAAAACTCCTGGTTTCTTTCTTGCTTTCCTTCTTTGCTTTCCATTCCAAGCAAATCAACTGAATTTTACCTTAAAAAAAGGCGTCTCCTGTCTGGGAGCAGCGTTGCCTCATCTCTGGGACACAGTGTCTCTAGTCCTCCATATGACATTCTTTGCCTCCTGCCCTTAGAAATCTCAGTTCTTGGCCTCACCACTCTGCCAATGCCGACTTTGCTAACCGTCCCCATGGGCGCAGCCCACCAGCCTGGGGACGCTCATTCCCTGGTGTTGACTTGCTCCAGGGACCTGGGGTTTGCATGACCAACCCTTTCTCTTCTGTCTAGAAAGAGTAATGAAAGTCAACTCCAGGGCAGGAGCCCATCTTTGGGCGGCTCAAGGCAATGCACCCAGGGAATTGTCATGCCAGAATGACAATGGAACCGCCTGGCTTTGAGCATTGGGAGTCAGGCCCTTGTTCCAATCCCAGCCCCTACCTGAATCTCAGCAGCAAAATGTATGAAAAGGGAATAGTAAATCAGCTGTATTGAAATCCTATAGCAGCTAAAATTCCTCTGTTTCCATTTTCTAAAACCTCTTATGACTTTCAGTCCTTAAAATCTATCTAGTCCTTCTTTTTCTCAGGGAAACATACAGTAAATACTTTTGTTCTAGTCGGGCATGGTGGCTCATGCCTGTAATCCCAGCACCTTGGGAGGCCAAGGCAAGAGGATGGCTTGAGGCCAGGAGTTTGAGTCCAGCCTGGGCAATGTAGCGAGAACCCGTCTCTACAAATAATAATAATAATAAAAAAAATAGCCAGACATGGTGGCGTGCACCTGTAGTCTTAGGAGGCTGAAGTAGGAGGATTGTTTGAGCCCAGAAGTTTGAGGTTACGGTGAGCTGTCATCCCGCCACTGCACTCCAGCCTGGGTGACAGAGAGAGACTCTGTCTCAAAAACATTAGAAACAGAAAACCTCATTCATTCCCACCAATACCGACACACATTTACTGTTTATATGTGACTTGAGTATCACCTGCAGACACATGGATCGTCCAGGGCCAGGGCTGCATGTCCCCATTATCTGCAACTCGCACATGAGCCTCTGGAGCCACCTTGATGTCAGCTCAGGGCCGCTCGCTGTGGGCTTTGCGCTGAGAAGTGCATTCCTTGTCAACCCTTGACCCATGATTGCTTCTTCCCTGTCTGGAAGGGTGTCTGCTTCAACGCAGCACAGGCATCCAAGGAGCACCGAGAAAGGAAGGCGGCCTGCCCACCCACGGAACCGCACAGGCCAGTGGAAAGACGATGGCGTCCACGTCACCCTCACATCCAAGCCCGTCTTGCTGCCATGCAGCTCTGGGCTCCGTCCTGGCGCTGATAACTGGAATTTCACCTTGGCCCCAGCTCTGCTTCCCGATCATGCCCAGTGTTGGTGGCTGGAGCTTTACGTTGTTTTCCGTGTCTACGCCTTGGCCCTGGTAACCTGCCTGACCCAGCGTCCTCGGCCTGAAGTCCTGCTGTGTTCTTCCCACGCTCCCCGCGGGTCCCTCTTTCTAAGACAACTTTGATGCCATTTTATCTTATTGTTCTACCTCTCAGATTTCCCCTCCCCAGTCTCTCAATGGTCAGCACCCCGCTGCACTGATTCTTCCTAAAATACACCTCTGGTCATAGAATCATATTAGGAAAGAATTTTAGAACAGAGCAAACCTAGACATTAGGATCCTGCCTTTCCCCTGCTCAGAAATCTTTAATGTCTTCCCCTAGTCAACCAAGTAAAGCCCACATTCCTATAAATTAAATGGGCCCTTGTGATCTGATTTCATGTAACTTTCTTTCTTTGTAAAGTTTTGTTGTGATTAATCTGATGGCAAAACATTTCGCTTCAGAAAACTCGTCTCAGAAAACACGTGAAAAGCACCTGGAGCAGTGCCTGGCACATGGTGACAGCCACGTGAGTGTTTCTCTGTGCAAATCCAGAGTCCCTTACTTGAGACCCTTGGGGCCAGGTGTGTTTCGGAATTGAGAATTTTTCATATTATAGACGGGGAACACGGTGCATATGCCATGTATTATATAAAACCTATAATGGGATCTGGAGCTATACCCCGCAATCAAACCTGCTGGTATTTCTGCAGAGAAATGGAATAGGATCCATAAAGACTAGAAATAGCTTCATGGCAATTCAAGTCAGGTCTTGCTGCCAAATGAGCATAAAAAACTTTTGTTTTCAGGCGCTTTGTAAATTTCAGGCTTGAGCCACAAGGACTGTGGGTGTGTCCTGTTCTTATCACTGTGGGCTGGGATAGCGGTGGCAGGGTGGCCTGAGGCCCTGCGGAGGTGGAGGGACATCAGCTGGGACTTGAGAGATGGCAGGCCCCAGGTAGCGGGGGTCCGGTCAGAGGACGTTCTGGGCCTGGAGGAGCAGAAGGCAGAGGCTGGGCAGTCGCTCTTTGGAGGGGACCAGGAAGGCACTCAGAAGGTGCATTGTCTCCGGTAACCAGGGTTACGCTGGGAAGCATAAACATTTGGCACAGCCCCGTCCTGCTGGGAGCCGCTTGCCGAGTGAGAGACAGGTGGCTCTTCAGAGGCAGCCTCTCAGAGGGTTGCTTGGCCACTCAAAGCATCAATTCATTACGCAGCGTGGTTTGGAACCTTCCTGTTTACATTAGGAGGACTTGGGCAGAGGGAAGACACCAGGCTACACATGGTGCGCCAGTGACGGCCCTGGGAAATTCTCGTCCTGCCAGCGCTCAGACCCTCCCCGCGAGCCTGAAGCCAGGGGCTGCATCTGCTCGGTCTTTTGAAGGCCCAGAACTGACTCCTCTTCAGACACAAAGCCGACCCCCTGAATAGCAGTCTGAGTTCTCAGGGGCTACATCATGGTGAGATAGGAAAATATGAATTAAAGTCAGTCCCTTTATTTGGATTTAGGTTATATCTTATTCCCAAATTGTGTTTACATATATTTTCATATCTCACCCTAGCGGAAAGTTCTAAAGCACAGCTTACCTCATGGCTCATGCTCCCTTCTCCCCGCCTTAATAGCTTCGTTTCCCAGAGAGGAAAGAAGCCTTTTGTCTCCACCCAAGTCTGCCCAGGCGCCAGCTCCTATGTGGGCTGGTGAGGGGTGTCCAGAGCCCCAGAGCCTCTGCAGCGTCAGGCACACACCCGGAAGATGGGGTGAGGGGCGTGGGGGGGCGTGGGGGGGCGCAATACCAGTCACAGCTAATAGATGGTGCGTTTTGGCCACAGTCCAATCTGCTCTCCAGCGCTTTCATCTTATTTGGTTACTTACATGGCATTTCAAAAAGTACATATGCTGCTTGTCATTAGCCACACAGTTAGAAATGCAAACACGCGGATTGCTGATAAAAGCCATGAATGTTCGTTCCTCTCATACTAATAACAACCACCATAATATATGAGTGCGCTTACTCTCCCACCAACAATTACCGCGAACGTGCAAGGACAGAGGTCCAGCGGCTGGTCCAACACGTTCACTTGCAGATGACCCTGGTCTGAATAAATATCGTCTCTTGACCCATCAGGAACTGCCTGTGAGGCAGGAAGAATTTAGCTTCTTGCTCCTGGCCAGGCACTGAAATCGCCTGGGAGACAAACAGCAGTGACAACAACAACAATAGCAATGTCCAACCAAACACTGATGACCAGTGCCACTCTCCAGAGATTGTCTTTTAATAATTTATAATAAACAATTGTGGTATAATAATGAGATTGTTATTTACTGGTTAATTGGTCTTGGGTAGGTCCCCTAAATGGAAAAAATATAAAAGCTTTCCAGGGTAGTTCGAATCTGCAGCCAGGGTAGACAACCCCTGGTTTTAATCCTCTGTTCCCTTATTGGAAAGTGAGGTACACGTTTGATATGTTGAAGAGTTAATGGACTAACCCAGGCCTGAAGGGTAAGTCTGGGACAAGTGTGGGCTCAGAACTTAGGATCTGACTTGCTGTGGATATTGTAGGGTGACCAACCAGCCCCGTTGGCCTGAGGCTGAGGAGCTTTCTAGGACTCGGGACTTTCAGTTGTAAAACCAGGACGCCCTACTGTGTCTCCCTGAATAAAGATAACGACCTTGCATTATTATTATCAACTTGCCGCTGCTGCCGCCGTCGCCAGCAGTGTCGCTGTAATGCGCAGCATCCCGCGGTGCACGCAATGTGCTCTAGTCTGCACTAACTTCCCGCATCCCTGCTGAGCCCAGCGAGACAGGCGGTGCAGGTAATGCCGCGCTCATTGCACAGATGAGGGAGGACACTGTCGCTAAGTGACTAGCCAAGAAGGATATTGTTGAAAGAAAAATTTTAGACAGATTAAATCTAACAGAGTTTTAACAGAAAAAGAAAAGTGATGTGCAGAAATGGCCAGGTTGGTTCCAGCTCAGCGTTTGCCTTATTTGAACGTGGTTTGAACAGCTGGCTGCCCATGGCGGTGGAAGTCTGGCTGCCGCGACTGGGTGAGCCTCGCTACTTGGCACACGAGAAGGTGACAGTCTGTTTATACATCCAGTTAGGTTAAAACAGTTCACTTTCTATGGAGAAAGCTTTAGGCCAAACTTAGAATGTGTAAGGAGGCATTTTTAGGCTAAACTTAATTTAACAATTCCCCTCAATTTTGAGAGACTGACCAAAACTTTAGGCATTGATGTCACCCTGTCGTCATCATAAATGTATTTATTCGTTCTCAAATTTCGCTGGGAAATAGCAGAACAGTGGGTTTTGTAGCTTGGGAATAAGAACTTTAGGTGTTCTTTTTGGTAAGGGCTAGAGTACAGGGGACTTCTTTATGTTGGAATCTCCTGTTTTTAAGAAACGAAAAAAATCTGGCCCATTTTGGGATTTATCTGTTTTTTTTTTTTTAATTTTAGTTTGATCATGTCACATTTGGTATGAGCGACTCTATTTTGGTTTGGTTTGGTCTGGTCTGTTGGGGCCTAGTGCATGAGCTCAGTTTAAAATAATGGCAGCTTATAATTTTTTTAAAACAATTTTTTTGGTCATATTTTTATTTGGATGAGAATGTGACCAAAACTTAGGATTTTAGCACTATTTTACTTATTGTTAATTTTGGGTTTTTGGTCTCAGCATGTCAATTATAGGTCATGGTATCTTTATGATCTTTTTTTTTTTTGAGTTTTTGTTGTGTTAGTTGAAGAGAGAATATTTGATGTTTTATGGATGTCTGCATGTAAATATTTAAAATTTTTGAGAGAGTATAGCACATCAGGGAGACTATTATTATGACTATTAGGAGAATAATATCAAGAGTTTGAAGTATGTTTTTTAGCCAGGGTCTCCATGAATCAAACTAACTATTATAAAATTAAATAGATTGAAGAATGAGCCAGATAAAGAATCTATTTGTTATAATTAAGTAGCCTGTTTGTTAATCTCTGATAACTGAATCTCTGTGTCTGATGTATTTATCTATATGTAACAAGAAATGTTAGCAACCGTACAGATTTTTTTCTGTTTAGTCAGTAGGTAATGTAGAGTGGTTTTTATTATCTAGCATAACTTTAGCAAGGGAATTGAAGGACGTCTGTTGTGTAACCATAGCCTTTGTAGTAGAATCTGTTATAGAGCTTATTATCAGGAATAAATTCTTAATCATTGTCTTATTTATTCTAAATCATGGAAAAGGGACTGATGGTGTCTATCTAGAAAGGTAAAGGATTTTTGGTAATTTTATTTTAACCTGTGATGTAAGTTAAAAGGAGTGGACAAATGTTTTGTTTTTGACTATGGATTAATAAAGGTATTACTAAAGTTTTTAGTCTATTTTTATTTTTTTATCTATCAAGGCATAAGTTTGTCATGTATAAAGTTGGTGGCAAATCTTTATAATTAAAAGTATATTTCATGGGTGCACACAAGACCTCCTTTTTTTAGTTTTATTGTTTCTAGACACACAAGCAAGGGAAAAATTAAGAGGTAAAAGTCACATGACGGCAGAGAAGCCTCGATGAGCAATCTCGGAGAGCTGTGTCTAGGATGCAGTCTGTTGTTGGGGAGAAACTTCTTTGGTTAGGTCTACCTTAAGGTTTTCAATGGATGTACAGTTTTAAGAGTCTGGAGGGCCTCCTCTCAGTTGTGAGATTACGGACCTAAGGTTTGAGGTCCCAAAGTTTTGTTGCAGTGTGTGTGGCAAGGGCAGACTTTTTCTTTTTTTTTATTTCAGCATATTATGAGGGTACAGATGTTTAGGTTACGTATGTTACCCTTGCCTCTCCCCTCCCCCCCAAGTCCGAGTTTCAAGTGTGTCCATCCCTTGGATGGTGCGCATTGCACTCTTTGTGTATGCAAATACCCGTCCACTCCTCCCTCCCTCCCCCTCCCCCTGCCCGACATCCAATAGATGTTATTCTTATACGTACACTTACGTGTTGAGGGCAGACTTTTTCGATGTAAGTTTTAGAAGACTCAATCTTTGGGCTCTAGACCATGAAGAGTTTGATTGTCTTTAGCCAGCGGATCAGAAAAAGCATTTTTTAAATGGCAAAAATATATTTTGGCATAACGTATTAAAGCCTTGCAGCATTTGGGCACATCAGAGTTTAGGAGGGGAAGACACGTGACGGACATTCTATTATTAGGGACATAGCCTTTTTAGTGACATTTTATAAAGGGCCAATTTATGCTTTTTATTGGAAGTAGATTTGATTGTTATCAATCTGGTAATATCTTTGATCAAGGCAATTTAGTTGGTTTTGTCTAATATTATTGTATCTGGAATATCTTACTTAACTATTTTACAACTTGTCTAGTGAAATAAGTACCTTTATTGCTGGAGATTTTTTTAGGAATATCTCATGAGGGAAACATATTTTTAATAACCTTTTAGCTATTGTTATAGCATCAGCCTTGTTATATGGGAAAGCATCTATATAATTAAAAAATATGTATTGAAAATGACAATTGAATATCTGTATAAATGTTTAAATGACCCATTAAGTGGCAGAAATGTATCTGCAGTGTTGATTGTCTTCCATAAACCAAACATTGGTCATAAACCATTTTAGTAATTTATAACAATTATTATAATAATATATATTTTTATTTATATTTTTAAAAATAATGAGTCATGGAGTGTATAGTTTTTAATAATGGAAGTTTTGAGGACTCAGGAAAGACCAGGTGGCCTTCTAGGCTCTCCATGGGTCTACTCTTAATATTGGATTTATATCTTTTAAAATATTAATTTTATTTTTTTAAATTTAGGTGTGTAGCACTGTCTGTTGGACGATGGAGTTTATTTAAACTGTGTATCTTAACAATTTTACTACTGGTTGATTTAGCATGAAAATCTGGTATTTTTTTTTTTTGTATTTCATTAATTTTTCTCCTGCTTGGTTAATAGTTTTATAAATCAGTCAATCTCTTTTCAAGAGTTCTGAGAATTTATACCTAGTCTAATATGATGCTAAAATTATCAGAGACCTGTACTGAAGAGTGTTTGTCCTGAAGTGTTATGTCTTGAAGACATAATATTTTAGACTTATTTGTAAAGAGTTTTTAGAAAATACATCAGGATTAAGTAATTGATTGTGGAGACAACTTAAAATGGTCATGGTTAAAGACATAAGTGACAAGAAAATTTGATTATTTTGTGGCCTATAATAATTTAACATAATAACCATTATTATGACTGATAACATATCAAAACATATTAGAATTTTAAGAATCTCATATAATTTTGGAACATATATCAACATATCTATAAAAATATAACTTGAAGAAAGTTAAATATTATTTCATATTTGACAATGCTTTTCATGTAATTTAACATATCAAATAAGCCTGTGTATTATCTCTCTTTTGGATGTTGTAGGGGCCCTTTGTAACCTCTCAAAGTTACTTTGAGGTTAAAAGACCTAATTTTAAATTTTAAATTCGATTTTGGGAAGCCTATCAAAAGTATCAGAGGTTTAGAACAATCAAGATAGCATCACAGGTCACTTTAAAATAATAGTCATTTATTTAGCGAAAGTGATAATTAAAAGGTTGGGAGAAGCAAAATCATCCTTTATTTTTTGATAAAGAGGAGACTCAGTTTTCTAAATAATCAAGAGATCTAATAAAGACATGCAATCTATCTCTCCTCCCTGGTCTTGTTTTTTTTATTCCGTTTATTTTAAAGGTGAACAAAAATATTCTATCGTCTCTTATTAATACTGCTATTAATAAGACTACTATCTACTATTAATACTACTATAACAAAACTACTTTCTCTTATTAATACTAATACTCTTGTTCAAAAGAGAAAATCAAAATTCACTTTTGTATTAGGAAAGGTACCTGTGCCATAGTTTCAAAGTTGCACCTTTTGTATTAGTTTATTATTAATACTAAA